>NW_027339987.1:0-5243 GCF_000331145.2 Cicer arietinum | reverse complement strand
AGCGCACCGGGGATATTTTATTTTGAGCCCAACATTACTGAGAGAAAGAAAGCTCAAAACTGCTTCAATATAGAAATAAGATAATATAAATAATGGAAAGACATATTCATAGAAGTCACAATTTCGAGAAAAACGTACTTGAATTAGTCGATTAATTTGAAATGAGAACCTAATTACAATCGGTCAAATAATGGATTGTAGGTACTACACTTTAAAATCTTATTTATATTCTATAAATACAAATTGTACAAAAAGGGGTTGCAAGAAGGGGTTTTGACTCAAAGTGATCCTCTTTTACTTTCCATTTATCAACTATTCCCTTATACTTCTGTAATTCTTAATTCTATACATCAATTGTATAAATTAACACTACGGAACTTTTAATGAATGTGCAACAAAGGAACAATTTTTTTCCTTGATGTTGCTGCTTATAGAATATCACACTAATGAGCAAATAGCTAAATTACTTGAAGAACTTTCAAGTTCGTTAATAGTAGTTACAAATAACCCTTCCTAAAATTAGAATAATTACTAAATGTTTCTATGAGGAAAATATTATGCATCATCTTTGTTGTCATTTACTGTTACCAAACTTTCACTTTTAAGTCGTTCAAGTTGTATAGAGGAAGGATTCCAGACGAGCAATTATAGTATTCAACAATAAAAAAATCTTCATGGAAATAATGCACCAACGAAAAGACAATATATTCATGCATAAATTGAAAGCATCATAGGATAAAAGCCACTGCACAAATATCATTTTAAAATCACACTCAAAATTGAGAGATTTTGACATCACAATTAAATTGTATGATAGTTTAGGATATTTTCATGTCGGGTCAATCTATATTCAAGAAGGACCTATAAAGGATTCAAAATGTGTTATGTTTTAAAAAAATACCTTAAAAAATGTTAAGAACTTAAGATAAAGCAACAGAAAATAAAGTGATAGAGAAGAGAAACACAAAATCAATTTATCTTGCAAGAAAATATATCAAACAACTTTCAAAGATTGCAAGACATTGTTTTTCATCTAGCATAGTGTGGATTCAAACAACTTTGAGAGGATTTCGAAGGCATCTAATCAAAGGAGGCATGGAAGATCTTGGTCAAGTAATACACATGTGGGGAAAAGGCCAATAAAGTGAAGCTCCAAATGGTACGTATGAAGGCGATACAAACTATTGCAGATGGAATAAGGTGAAGTTGTGGCAGATTACTTCAATTTTGTGCAGAATGTTGTTAATCAGATGAGAACAAAATGGGAGTCAATAATTAACTGGTGGTTATTGAAAATATCCTTAGAACATTAACACAAAGGTATGATAATTTTGTGGGGGCCATTGAAGAATCAAAGGATCTTGATAAGATAAAGGTGGGGGATTTGCAAGGCACCCTTGAAGCTCGTGAACTGAGAGTAAGAGAAAAGTGTGCACCAAACTCAACATCTCAAGTGCATGCCCTACAAGCCCAAGTTAGCAAGAAGACCAGCCAAGGTAATGTGAAACACAACAAAGGAAAGGGTAAATTAAAGTGGTACAAGAAGTATGACCCTGATGAAGGGGCTGAGGATTCTGATGAAAGGGCTGGAAATTCAAGAAATTAGAACATAAGTGATAACAACGACAAGAATTCAAATGGCAAGAAGAAATTCAACAAGAAAGGGATCCAATGTTACAATTGTAAAAAATGGGGGCATTTTGCAAATGAATGCAAATCCAAGAATGTCCAAAGTGAGGATGATGAAGCTCAAATGGCATTTGAGGACTTGAGTTCAAATGATGTGTTATTAATGGCTACAACAAAATCAGATGATGACTGCCCAGAGTAGTAGTATCTTGACACAAGTTGCTCTAATCATATAACTGATCATAAAGACTTGTTTATGAGCATCAATGAGAAGATAAAAAGAGAGATCAAACTTACAAATAATAGCACATTGAGAGCTGAAAGTGTAGGCAAGACGGTGATTCAAAGGAGAGATGGCAAGTAAACAATCATTTATATGTGATGTGTTGTTTGTGCAAAAAAATGAAAGAAAAAAAAAATGCTAAGCCGAGGGCAATTGCTGGAAAAGGTATATTCAATGAAGATGGAGCATGGTGAAATGAGAATGATTGATAATTCAAGAAGATTGATCTTGATGGCACCACTGTCCAAAAATAGAACCTTCAAGATTGATATTCAAATTAGTGAGAACAAGTGCCTAGGTGTTAAAATCAGGAATGAAGACTAGCTATGGCATCAGAGGTTTGGCCATTTGAATTTCATAAGTCTTTAAGTGTTGCAGCGTAAGGAAATGGTGCTAGGAATTCCATAAATTCAAATGCCAAAGAAGATTTGTGAGGAGTGTTGTCAACCCCAACAACATAGAAAATCATTCAAATCAGAATTGCCAACTAGATCCTCAAGAATTATGGAGGTAATCTTTTCTGATGTTTGTGGTCCTTTTGAAGAAGTTTCAATAGGAGGTAATCACTACTTTGTGTTATTCAATGATGATTTTACAATAAAAACTTGGATCTATCTAATCAAGAAGAATAGTGAAGTGTTGGCTGTATTTAGTGGATTCAAGCTGATGGCAGAAAAACAAAGTGGCTACAATCTTAAAGTGATTAGGACAGATTGACGTGGTGAGTATCAATCCCATGAGTTATGTGACAAAGAGGGAGTGATTCATGAAGTGACTACGCAATATACACCACAACATAATGGAGGTGAAGAAATTAGGAACATAACCATTCTTTATATGGCAAGAAGCATGCTGAAAAGGGAGAAAAATGCCTCACAAATTATGGGGAGAAGCAGTTTCAACAACAATATACATTTTGAATAGGTGTCCAACCAAGAGACTGGGCACTAGGACACTTGAAAAAGCTTGGACTGGAAGAAAGCTAGTTGTGAATCATCTGAGAGTGTTTGGCTCATTGTGCTTCAGGGATGTGCTAGCTCAAAATATGAGGAAGGTTGATGACAGGGCTGAACAAATGGTGCTACAGGGTTATGATGCAATTGGAGCTTACAAGTTGTATGATTCAAACCATAACAAGGTGGTTATAAGCAAGGGCATATTGGTGGATGAATCAAGAGGATAGGAATAGAAAATAAGTGAAGCCAGCACGAGTAGTGCAACCAATCTAGACATACCAGCCAACTCCATCAGTCCAACCATCAACGCATAAGTAGTGGAACTTAATGAAGGCCGTCCTGCATGAACAACTAGACAACCAGTTCTTTGAGTATGTGAGAAGGTTTGAAAGATCTAGGCAACCTTTAGTTAGATTGCAACCATATGAAGTAGCACCAGACGTAGTCATCAATGCAAATAAAGAATTAATTCATTTTGCTTTGCTGGCTAAATTAGAACTAGTAAGTGATGAAGAGACATTAAGTGATCCTAGATGGAGATTAGCAATGTAGGAAGAGCTCAAAGAAATAGAGAAGAACCAAACCTGGGAAATGATGACCGATCTAGTAAATAATAGATCAATTATTGTGAAATGGGTATATAAATTAAAATTGAAGTCTGATGGAGAGGTTGTCAAGTACATGGCAAGACTTGTAGCATAGGGATTCTTGCACAAACATGGACTGGACTATGATGAAGTGTTTTCCCCAGTAACTAGACTTGAAATAGTGAGGATGGTAGTCTCAATGGCCAGTAACAATGGCTGGTCTATGCATCAATTAGATGTCAAATCAACATTCCTCAATGGTTCACTAAAGAAGAAGTGTATGTAAAATAGTCACCAGGATATGTGAAAATAGGCAAAGAAGACAATGTGTACAAGCTAAAGAAAGCTTTATATTGCCTGAAGCAAGCCCCTAGGGCCTGGAACAAGACAATTGACATATTCATCATAGAGCAACAATTTGAAAATTGTGTGAATGATCATGTAGTGTATGTGAAAAAGGCAGCATCAACACCTGCATTATTGATATGCCTTTAAATAAAGGATTTGCTAGTGTCTGTCAGTGATGAATCACAAATTCAGAAGTTCAAGATCAGAATGGAGAATGAGTTTGAGATTGTCTGATCTAGGCATGCTATCATATTTCCTTGGCGTTGAGTTTGAAACCAGGAAAATGGAATTTTTATGCATTTAAAGAAGTATGTAAATGACGTATTGAAAAGATTCAAAATGTTAGATTGCAATGGAACTAGTACCCCAGCAGAAGCAGGACTGCTATTGTCTGAGGACTGGAATAACGAGATGATTGACCCTACAATCTTCAAGCAAATTGTAGGATCCTTGAGGTGATTGTGTATCACAAGGCCATATATTGCATATAGTTTTCGGTTGATTAGTAGATACATGGAGAAGCCTAGGACATCACAATACATGGAAGCAAAAAGGATTTTGAGAAACTGAACTTGTATCCCATAAATTAGAATGGAGATGAAGCTGAATTTGTTGGTTTTATTGATGCAGATTGGTGTGGAGATAAGGACGATAGAAAGAGTAGCACGGGCTATAAGTTCATGATCAATAACTCACCATTCTCATGGTGTTCGAAGAAGGAAAGTATAGTAGTCTTGTCCACATGTGAAGCTGAATATGTGGCTGCATCAATGGGAGCTTGCCAAAGTTTATGGTTGTCTGAATTAACGGCATAATTGGGCCTGAGAATTAATGAAGCAGTGAAGCTGAAGATAGACAAAAAATCAACAATTGATCTAGCAAGGCATCCTAGTGTTCGTGGAAGAAGCAAGCACATAGAAACAAGGTTTCATTTTCTAAGAGATCAAGTGGTGAAAGACAAGATAAAGCTAGAGCATTGAAGTACCAATGATCAAAAGGCTAACATCCTATCTAGAAGCTTGAAGAGGGTGAAGTTCCAAGAGATGAGGAACAATCTTGGATTAACATAAATTGAATCACTTTGAATTAGGGGCATGTTAAATGTAATTAAAGTGATTTGTAGTTAGTTAGGGATGTTATAATACATTTAGAAGTAGTTAACAAGGTTAGAATTCTGTTTTGACAATTAGTGCTTAAACTGATATAAATTTATAAAAAAGAGAACATTCTCTAGATGCAGTCAAACAATCTCTGTTTTCATAACATTATGTTTTCTTCTCTCTTCTTCTCAATTTCAATTCGTCTCATTTATACAACCTGTTCTTACAAGACGCCAAAACGGTGTGAAAGGGAAATGAAATGTGTTTGGTTTTGGTAGTGGAGGATTGAAGATTGGTTGTATTGTTTTTTCATGTTTTTATTTATTTATTTATTTATTTA
>NW_027339986.1:28256-31000 GCF_000331145.2 Cicer arietinum | reverse complement strand
TTTTATTTGTTAAAATTCAAAGTATTTTTGTAAAATTTAATTCCACATGTTTAAAATCTATCTCATGTTGGTGTATGTTGGTGTACGAAGTAGATTAATAATCTATTTATTATTATGTAGTATAATATCTTCAAGATTAATTATATTAATCCTCATTATCATCTCGATTATGATATGCATTATTTTATAAATTATAATATCATACAGTCAAGTTGAAATATCACACACCTTTAAGTAAATCTTAAAATTGACCGCTTTAAAAAAAATTATGTTTCACTAATTTTATTTATTTATTAAATATACAATAGAGACATATATAACATCAGTAATCTAATGCAAAGTTAATAGTAATATTAATACTTAAAATATAACATAATGAGATGTCACTACTGGAAAGACCAGTTTTAGCTGTCATATTTAGCGTCGGCAACGGCAACCGACACCGACGCTAGATAGCGTCTGTTTTGCATCGGTCAAGTACACGCTAGCGCACCAAATATCTTTTTGTGCTTTTATTAATTATTAGCGTCAGCCTAGCCGACGCTAAATAAAATAGGACAGACATTTATTTATTTTTAAAATTTGATCACCCTTTTAGCGTCTGTGTGGCCGAGACTACATATTTCTCTGATTTGTAAACTTCAAGTGAAGATTCTGTTGGTATATATGACCTCGTAATAAGCGGAATATATCAGAATGTATCAGTTCTTTATGAAATTAAATCAATTTCATACACACAGCGGAAATTAAATTGTGGCATACAAGATTAGCAAGTTTTATTAGATTGATATGAGATTAATCAAGATGCATACAAGTCAAATTATCAGATTAAACAATATTACTTATTACAGAATATGTTTAACATGCATCTAATTTTAATCACATATACAGATATATCAAGATAGTAAATCAAAGGAGATAAGTGTTAGAGAAGATTGCACCAAGGATTTATACTGGTTCAGTTGTCCACTTGACAACCTACATCCAGTCCTGCAAATCCAAACGGATTTCAGATTTTCTTCTCCAATAGAAAGAATCAATTACAGATTGTCCAGTTTCCTCCCCGAAACCTATCTATCTTAATGATCTCTTTCCTATTGATCACCCTCTGATCCTTGTAGATACTCAGCAACCTATCACAGAATCAAAGTACAACTCTTTCTTGTTGAGCACTCTCACCCAAGAAAGTAGTCACCAGTTTCTAGCTGGATTTTCTCGCTTTGTTTTTGTTTCAAAGAATTATTACAAACAGAATACAGAAAGAACAAAAAGTAGTCTTCAATCTTGGTCAAAATGGCTTCTCACAATTCTGGATATCAAAGATTTGTTTATGAGAATCCTTGTCTTTCAAGATCACTTTTCCAGCTATCTTTTTGATTGTTGATAATCCTCTTTTTCTATTTGATCTGAAAAAGTAATCTCAATGTATTAACCAAGTGTTATTGTGTATCAAGAATATTCAATGTATATTTCAGATTGATATCATTGTTATTATCATTCATGTTATTGAAAGACAGATTGAAGACAGTTTATATAGTTTCTGAAAAACACATTAATCAATCGATTTACCAATCGATTTCGTAAAGTGATAAACCAGTCTAATCGATTTGCCAATCGATTATCGTGTGTCTTGTTTTTCTTGAATCTTGAAACTATATAACCCAATCGATTTACCAATCGATTCTTTAAACAACATTTCTCAGTGATTATGTTAAGACTGATATGAATCGATTTCGTAATCGATTGCAGATGTTATGTTCAAACTGAAACACATATCAATCGATTCCATAATCGATTTATCAAATCTTCATAATCGATTAACAAATACTTAAAATCGATTTGGTCACACGCTCAGAGTTCACTGGGTTTTCAAAAGGTTTTGTCAATCGATTTGCCAATCGATTGAGTTTAAGTCAGTGACTCAGCTATTTTGATACTAATCGACGTGCCAATCGATTTGTATGTATTTGTCTGAAAACGTTCTTACCTGGGATTTGGTTCAATCGATTTCCCAATCGATTTCGACCAAATTTAACTTGATTGAAATATTACAACATAGATTGTCCAATCGATTTGTATGTCACAGGAAAAGTTATTTTGCAAGTGATTTTTAAGTAATCGATTTGCCAATCGATTACCCTTAAAACTGGGTTTCCACTGTGACTTATCCAATCGATTTCCCAATCGATTTATTTCAATCAGGTTTACTTTGTGAATTGTATAATCGATTTGTCAATCGATTACCCTCAAAACTGGGGTGCCACTGACTTGTGCATTTTCAATTTCTAATTCAGTCAGTCGATTGCCCAATCGATTATACCAACACAAACAGTTGTGTTTCCTTACACCTTTGTTATGAAATCGATTTCCCAATCGATTTGCTTCAATCAAAAATCAACTTTTGTTGATTTCTTGTGTTTCAAGCAACCTGTTCCAAGTGTGTAGGATTTGATTGTTGTTCCTGAAATCTTGCTCAATTCAAATATTAGATTTATCATGTATTGTATGAACATTGTTGAATTATTAATTATGTCAAAATTAGGAATCAAAGGATCAAAATCCAACAATCTCCCCCTTTTTGGCATAATTGACAATTCATACAATTGTAACTTGAGCATTTCAAAACAACAAGCCTAAGTGTATTATAAACAACATTATTACTTGTTATTAAGTAACAGAGCAAACTATATTATAAGTATCAAAGTAATAACAACATGCAGACAAACATCAACAATGCAACTGTC
>NW_027339986.1:16684-18256 GCF_000331145.2 Cicer arietinum | reverse complement strand
TCTTTAAAAGAAAAACCAAACCTTTGATTAAACTTAAGAACATGAACCCCAAGATCATCATCAACAGATTTGCAATGAACAGCTCAGTCCACACGGGTTTCCAATATGTTAGTAATAGTCACATGAATTCCAAGAAAATTGTGCATATACAGCAACATCAACACACATATCAAAATAATTTTTGGGATAAATAAAGTCATTGCACCTTCAATTAATCTTTTCCTTAAAAGTGAATAATCTATAATATATGAAAGTTAAAATAATTGATTGGAGAAAATCATATACATTATAGAAGGATTTTGGAAAGAATGAAAACATATTAAAAAAATAAAGTATTAAAAGTAATATTTTACGAGTATAAATAATTAATAACCGTTTATTATAAATAGTAAGTAAAAGTCATACTATTTGAATATTCCTATCAAGTCAATCAAACTAAGCTATTCATATCTATTAGTAATAACTATTTATCAATATAAAATTTATCGAAAGCCTAAATAAACTAGTAAATACCGATATGGTTTAGTTATATATCATGTCTTAGGTTCGAATCATTAAAAAATTAGAATTTTCACATTAAATAAACCTAAATAAACTTATATGTTACTATAACACCACCTATAAATTAAAAAATTTAAGTGTAAATTCTATATTGTTAAACTTTATTAAAGTAGAATTTTCACATTCATAAAATTTAATTTATATAACACTTTCAATTTTTGAATACATTTAATATATAATTAATTTTTATGATTATTTTGTAGATAAAAATTTGACTAAAGAGAGAAGATGGAGAGGAAATAGGTTATGTGTGCGGTGGTGTATATGAAGTAGAAGAAGATGGGAAACGGTCTTCCCTTTTTTCCTTTTTTTTTTTCGTTTGTTGTTGTTATTATTATGATGATGATTATTATTATTATTATTATTATTATTATTATTATTATTATTATTATTACTATTATTTATTTTCCATTTACTCTTGTATATGACTTATTCCATAAAACACATTTTGCTCCTTTGTTTTTTTTTTTAAATATAAAATCAATAAATACCAAAAAAAATTTACTTAATAATTTTTTTTAATACAATTTCATTTCTAAAGTATTGTTAATATTTCGAAAATATTATTTTATAAAATAAATTAATTTATGCAATTAATCATTTAAAAGAAACTAATAACCAAAACTTTTATATTCAAAATAATAACTACAATTAATATTATACTATTTTACAAAATAATCACATAAAAATACTACTATCTTTATAGAATAGTCAAAATAATAAAATAAATAAATATATCGTCAACAATTTGATATAAATTTCTAAATCACAGTAAATATGCATAAAATAACCATGTCATTAAAAATATATAAAAATAAAGGAAATCAATACCAATGTTACTAATAACTCATATTAATTATTTATAAAATAAATAAATAAAATTTTATTTAATTAGAAATAATTTAATATAATTAATTGCACATTTAACATTAGTGAAACGCATAAGAAAATATCACATTAATTACGAACACACGCGTAGATGTAAAATTACACTTAACTACTATTATTTTT
>NW_027339986.1:0-2055 GCF_000331145.2 Cicer arietinum | reverse complement strand
GGTTTCCAATATGTTAGTAATAGTCACATGAACTCCAAGAACATTGTGCATGAACAACAACATCAACACACATATCAAAATAATTTTTTGGATAAATAAAGACATTGCACCTTCAATTAATCTTTTCTTTGAAAGTGAATAATCTTTAATATATGAAAGTTATAATAATTGATTGGAGAAAATCATATATTTATAGAATGATTTTTGAAAGAATGAAAAAATATATAAAAAAATAAATTATTTAAAGTAATATTTTATGAATATAAATAATTAATAACCGTTTGTTATAAATAGTAAGTAAAAGTCGTACTATTTGAATATTTCTATCAAGTCAATCAAACTAAGCTATTCAAATCTATTAATAATAACTATTAACAATTATAAATTTTATCGAAAGCCTAAATAAACTAGTAAATACCGATATGGTTTAGTTATGCATCATGTCTTAGGTTTGAATCATTAAAAAATTTGAATTTTCTCATTAAATGAACCTAAATAAACTTATAAGTTTCTTTAACACCACCTAAAAATTATAATTTTTAAGTGTAAATTCTATATTGTTAAACATTATTAAAGTATATTTTTCACATTCATATAATTTAATTTATATAATACTTTAGATATTTGAATACATTTTAAATATAATTAATGATTATGATTATTTAATAGATAAAAATTTGACTAAATATTTAGTCAAACAAATTATTGACCAAATAAATTTTTCAATTAATGATATAAATATTTATAAAACAAAGTATTGACTGAGGATATTCAACAAAGTAAATTTAAAGTGAATCAAGGTTTTATTATATGAAGATTGTATACAAATAATAAAATAAATTAAAATTTAAGGAAAACTAAAGTTTACATTTTTTTAAATGTAAAGCATATATTTTTAAACATTATAAAAGTAAAATTTTCACATACATAATATTTAATTTAAATAATAAAATTTTAATAATCGCATCTAAAAACCAATTTCGTGTATGATAGTAAGTTTGATTTTTTATTAGTTAGAATATGTCATGTGTATGATAGTTCAATCTCATAAGTGAAAAATTGTCTTGTAGATGACAATTATTTTTGAAATGTTTATGAATAAGAACTTGTGTGATGTATGTATGTATGATAATGCAATCTCAATGAGAACAAGTCGTCCCGTATAGATTATTATTTTCTAATTTTAATCAGTCAAAATATGTCATATTTATGTTTTTTAATCACATAGGTGACAATTTGTGTGGCTTATTAGAATTGATTTTCATTTTTACATCTGTAACACCCCGATTTTCAAAGCGAGGGTGTATTTTTTTTCCAAAAGAAATTAAAATAAAACAGAGAAAACAATTAAGGAAATACCTTTGGATAAATAATTGAGTCATTATAATTTACAAGCAGCGGAAAAGTTTCTCAAAATATGAATCCAAAGTATTTACACATCAAAAAGTGGTACATGTAACCCGTCGAAAATAACATGTCATACTGACAATATTAGTAAAGGTACAGTTTTCCAGTTCAAAATAATGTAATCCAAAAAACATTTGTTCCCTCTATGTCATCCTAATCTGATCATTCTTCAAAAAAAACTATAGCTATACACCCTGAGTGATCTCCACGCGCCCCGTGAGATCCTCCTAACATAGCTCCAGTCAAGCATTCCCATCTACATTCCCATCCGTAGGGTACGAACCGGTAGGATCGTCCTGGCTCTCATCTGAGGGCAAAGCCCAGATTTCAACAATAGTTGTAAAGGGTCACCAACCGAAATTAACAGTTAACACATAACATTTAAGTTTTTAAATGCACAAAATAACCTTTCAACTAAGCATGCACCTTAAAAGGATTTTCCATATGCCAAAAGTTCATGTAACACTTGCCAAATAAACATGAAATCAAAATAAGGTTCTCAATTCAAAGAGTAATACATAACTAACCAAGACATTGATAAATCAATTGAGCAATCTGTTATCTAACTCAAAATAAGAATTTCTACTAAGCCAATCGATTTCCAAATCGATTTCCTGAAGGATTTTAGTGAAATTTGAACTCTAGGCT
>NW_027339985.1:15404-16000 GCF_000331145.2 Cicer arietinum | reverse complement strand
TATATAAAAACATTTATATTTTTCGTTGACATATTTATACCTTAGTTTTTCTTAACATACCATGCGGATCATACCCGTATCTATGCATCATATATGGGACGTGAGATTCGAAATTCAAACACAATGTAGATAGATAATGCATAATAGAGGCTTGGACAATCATATAAGGTAATCAACATTTAAACATCTCTTATTAATCATGTGGTCATTATAATTAATATGCCAGACATTTTCTAAAATCCATAATTATATAACACATAAAATGCCCCTAAGCTACAACTCTACTAACAATGTAGTCAATATCATAAATGTTATGCACTATTATCATCAAACTAATACTAACTTACATATCCAACTAAAATTGGTTGTTACAAGGAGAGAAACCACCTGCACAAATGGAAAAATCTAGAATAACTACTATTTAATATGAACTTCTCAATGGTATCTTGTCCATCCTCATTTTGACGATCTCCCATGGTCTCACCAGCGTTTTATTTGAATCTATATCAGCATTGTAACACTAAAAAATTTAAAGAGTTAAATCACTAAAAATGTCTAATAAAAATTTATATATATATATATATATATATATATAT
>NW_027339985.1:4537-5404 GCF_000331145.2 Cicer arietinum | reverse complement strand
GTTTAGAAGAAGAGTATCATAAACAACTGAATACTAAAAAATTAATTTTCTCATAAAAGATTCATATAATGAAGGAAGAAAATTAATTCAAGCAAAACTTTTAACAAAAAAATTGATATTTTAACAAGTCTCATGAAAGACACAATAGTAATGGTGAAAAATGAAAGAAAAGAAAATGAATTTGCTATCATTGTGAAAACAATGACACTTTAAAAATGAGTGCAGATTCTTAAAAAGAAAAAGAAAGAAAGAGAAGAAAATGAAGTTATTATCATTGTCAAATAATGTTCAATTAATCCTTTTCATATTTTTGACGTGACAATTACATGGAGACTATTTACAATGTCATTATTTCATAAATGGACATTTTTTTATTTGATTAGTTTCGATAATCATGAAATTGATGTGTTAGATATTTTTGTTTTATTTTGTTATGTGTGAGTGGTATTCTTGTCTTGCTTGATTTATTTTAGTTGATAAAATATTAGTTGAATTATTTAATTAAATTAGAATTTATATAAGTTATATTGTTTGTTAGTTTTATTTGCGACCAAATAAGTATTCATTTTAGGAGGTATTATAGAGTTAGTGAAACCAACCTTTATGTATAAGTGTTTTATAAGTTATATTGTTTGTTAGTTTTATTTGCAACCAAATAAGTATTCATTTTAGGAGATATTATAGTTAGTGAAACCAACCTTTATGTATAAGTGTTTTGAAAATATTTTTGGTTCATCCTATAAAAACAAAAATTAGTGACTTGACTCATTCTTTTACTCTCATTTATGACAAGATTTTATGACAATTCATGGTGTTTTCTTGGCATAATGTGCATTAATTCATTTTAAACACCTTTAATTTATTTTT
>NW_027339985.1:0-1166 GCF_000331145.2 Cicer arietinum | reverse complement strand
TTTATTTTATTTTTTTCTTCTTATAAAACGTGACTATCTTTGTTTCTTACACTTAAATGGCAATAAATACAATCTATTTTAAGGGAATACACATTAAAATGGACAATTTCATTTCCATTTTTATAAACACAGTCACAAATTATTGCTAAAGAAATTAATACTATGTATAACAATAATTCTATTTTTAAGGTGTTTGACTTCTTAGATAAAAGGGAAATTTTAAATTATAAAATAAAATATAATACTGTAATAAGGCATTCAAGTATAACATACAAATTATATATTAAATTATAATTATTTTATTATAATTGATTTGTAATATACAGTCTTTTAACTAATCTACAATAAAAAAATTGTTTCATAGTCAAAACAAATTATATATTAAATGATAATTATTTTATTATTGTGGTATGACGTTTTTTATTTTCTCATATTGGTATGTTGTTTATAGAGGCAAATAACTCATTCTGTTGTTACCGTACTTTGAGCAAATGGACGTACGGAGATTACCACCAAATTCAACATTATTTCGGTATTACAAATGATTTGGCAACACATGATTTGATTGATTATATTAAATACCACCTATAGTATACGTAAATGAACACTACCAAATATTTTTTTAGGAAGTTAGATTATATTAAAAATCGTGAATCCCGTATTATTCCTTCTCATTGACGGGTGGACGAGATTAGTTTGGTTGATTGGATTATTAGGATTTAGTTTCATTGACCGGATTATTCTTTATATATATATTATTACATAGGAATTATAACTTTAAACTGAATTGAATGTGCTAAATGTAGTAATTCCATTTTATCCGATCATTTAAAAATAATTTTAAAAAATAGGTAAAGTATTGTTTAAAAAACAATTTGCATTTGTTATTATTTTGTTTACAAAGTTGTTATTTTATAAATCTGGTTCAATTTTGATTCTATATGAATTTCCATTATATTATAGTTAACACTAAAAGTAAAATAAATAACTAAAAATTATAAAAGAAATTATTTTGATAAAATTGATTTTGGTTAAAATTGATTTTGACAATAATTGTCAAATAACATTCATATAATCATTCTCATATATTTATATTTAATTTTTAGGTTAAATACCACTTGTGGTCCCTTAACTTAATTTAAATTAACGTTTTAGTCCTTTATCTT
>NW_027339984.1:10931-13000 GCF_000331145.2 Cicer arietinum | reverse complement strand
CTGAAACTTCTCTAACTTAGACCATATGAGATCGTCAAACCAGCTATGGGGTGAGAGAGAGTACGAATTCATGAGTGTAAATTAATTGAGATGAATGGGAAAACCGTATTTCCCATAATTCAGTTGGCGAATGGGAAAACCGTATTTCCCATAATTCCGTTGGCGCTCGTTACGTACGGTTGAAAGCTCTTTGAGTAATAATTGACTAATGAGAAAACTTGAATTTGGTGAGGTTAAAATACAAGTTAGAAACTTTTATAGGGTGTTGTTTGATTTAAATTTTGAAGATTGTGTGGTAGTTAAATTATTGTAGAATTGTGTATTTGACGTATTCTGTGTTTTGTTTATATCTACCTTGATATTGTTATATGATATAAAATAGGCTAAATTACATTCGTGGTCCCTTAACTTAATTTCAGGTAACGTTTTAGTCCTTTATCTTTTTTTTTTTCCGACTTGGTCCTTTATTTTAATTTTAAGTGACAATTTTATATTTTATGTTTTAAAATTTCAACAACGATATCCTTTTTTATACAAAAATTCAAAAAAAAATTCAATCAAAACTCATAAAATTAATTATATTCTTCAATATAATACAAATTTCATCAAATTCGTAACGTAAATCTTCAAATAAACTCATATTTTCATACTTTATTTGATATTGTTAGGAATAAAGGACTAAATCGGGGAAAAAAAAGATAAAGGACTAAAACGTTACCTGAAATTAAGTTAAGGAACCACGAATGTAATTTAGCCTATAAAATATGATGAATTCTTATTAATTCAATTTCAATCGAAGTGATGTGTGTGAATGATTTAGTATTATTATCTGTGAGTGAAAATCATATATTGTTGGTGTAAGACCCATAATTTTAAAGGAGTTAGCGCTCGTTACGTACGGCTGAAAGCTCTTTGAGTAATAATTGACTAATGAGAAAACTTGAATTTGGTGAGGTTAAAATACGAGTTAGAAACTTTTATAGGCTGTTTTTTGATTTAAATTTTGAAGATTGTGTGGTAGTTAAATTATTGTAGAATTGTGTATTTGACGTATTCTGTGTTTTGTTTATATCTACCTTGATATTGTTATATGATATAAAATAGGCTAAATTACATTCGTGGTCCCTTAACTTAATTTCAGGTAACGTTTTAGTCCTTTATCTTTTTTTTTTTCCGACTTGGTCCTTTGTTTTAATTTTAAGTGACAATTTTATATTTTATGTTTTAAAATTTCAACAACGATGTCCTTTTTTATACAAAAATTCAAAAAAAAATTCAATCAAGACTCATAAAATTAATTATATTCTTCAATATAATACAAATTTCATCAAATTCGTAACGTAAATCTTCAAATAAACTCATATTTTCATACTTTATTTGATATTGTTAGGAATAAAGGACTAAATCGGGGAAAAAAAAGATAAAGGACTAAAACGTTACCTGAAATTAAGTTAAGGAACCACGAATGTAATTTAGCCTATAAAATATGATGAATTCTTATTAATTCAATTTCAATCGAAGTGATGTGTGTGAATGATTTAGTATTATTATCTGTGAGTGAAAATCATATATTGTTGGTGTAAGACCCATAATTTTAAAGGAGTTAGCGCTCGTTACGTACGGCTGAAAGCTCTTTGAGTAATAATTGACTAATGAGAAAACTTGAATTTGGTGAGGTTAAAATACGAGTTAGAAACTTTTATAGGCTGTTTTTTGATTTAAATTTTGAAGATTGTGTGGTAGTTAAATTATTGTAGAATTGTGTATTTGACGTATTCTGTGTTTTGTTTATATCTACCTTGATATTGTTATATGATATAAAATAGGCTAAATTACATTCGTGGTCCCTTAACTTAATTTCAGGTAACGTTTTAGTCCTTTATCTTTTTTTTTTTCCGACTTGGTCCTTTGTTTTAATTTTAAGTGACAATTTTATATTTTATGTTTTAAAATTTCAACAACGATGTCCTTTTTTATACAAAAATTCAAAAAAAAATTCAATCAAGACTCATAAAATTAATTATATTCTTCAATATAATACAAATTTCATCAAATTCGTAACGTAAATC
>NW_027339984.1:0-931 GCF_000331145.2 Cicer arietinum | reverse complement strand
AAATGCCACGTGCGCGTTCCTTTGTGGCGGCCTTTGCAGCCACAAATTCCACTTGTCCTGTCCTCCTTTTTGACGGATTTGGCCCTCACAAAATTGATTATTTGTGGCTGGGAAAGCCCTCACAAAATCCTTAAATATTTAACTGGATTTTGTGGCTGCCTAAGCCCTCACAAAATCACAATGTTGTGATTTTGTGAGGGCTTAGGCAGCCACAAATTCCAGTTAAATATTTAAAAATTTGTGAGGGCTTTTTCAGCCACAAATAAAGACCAATTTCAATTTTGACATTTGTGAGGGCTTTTTCGGTCACTAATTTGTGAGGGTTTTATTCGGCCACAAAATATTTATAAAGTTGGCCACAAAATGATGTTTTTCTTGTAGTGTGTACTGTTGCCCATACCGGACAACGATGGAGATATGTAGTTATTAGGCGACGCTATTGGTAGTTACATGGCATGGCCCACAAACCTTGTTGCCCTCGAAAAAAAGATTCCCAGAAACAAATCAATTACATCTCCCGAAAAGGTTTGTCACATTTATTGCCTAAGGTTTGTCATTTTTTCAGATTCAATAAACTAACATTTTACCTCATTTTTGTAGGTCCAAATAAATAAACCACCCCTACAGCCAAAAAAAGGCAGCAAACCTCAAAAATTGGAGGTTAATAGAGCTGCCAAATCACAAAGGCCGGAGGGTAATAAAGCTGCCAAACTTGCAGCAACAAAAAAACTGGATCGGGGAAAATCGATCGCTGCTGCTGCTCCTAATAAAAGTCAGCCACACCTTGGTAAATACGGGGCGTGTCTTGACATCCAAATAAAAAGGAACATGGGCAGCAGCAACGATTCGCCCATCGTACACATGAATAAAGATATATTTGGAGATGAGTATGTTGAATATCTCGAAAAGGAGCACATATACGAACTTCTCG
>NW_027339983.1:0-6289 GCF_000331145.2 Cicer arietinum | reverse complement strand
TGCGCTTGGGCGCGCTCGGGCGCGTATCGACAGTGGCGAATGCTGGGAAAAAGCGCTTGGGCGTGCTCCAGCGCTCAACATCTGCTGTCCGGCGTATATTGCATAAAAGACCTCCGTGTGTTATTATGTTATATGAATGCCTTTTACAGCGCTTTCACACATAAGCGCTCTAAAAGGCTTCTTTAGTTAAATTTTTAAAAGGCTCTTTTACAGCGCTTTTTTCAAATAAGCGCTGTAAAAGACCTCCGTGTGTTATTATGTTATTTGAATGCCTTTTACAGCGCTTTTACACATAAGCGCTCTAAAATGTCTCTTTATGTTAATTTTAAGAGGCTCTTTTACAGCGCTTTTCCCAAATAAGCGCTGTAAAAGACCTCCGTGTGTTATTATGTTATATGAATGTTTTTTAAAGCCTTTTACAGCGCTTTTCCACATAAGCGCTCTAAAATGTCTCTTTATGTTAATTTTAAAAGGCTCTTTTACAGCGCTTTTTCCAAATAAGCGCTGTAAAAGGCCTTATTGTTTTTGTGTTTTGTTATGTTATGTTATTTTTTAAACAAGCTCAACATGCATGCAAAACCCACATAGTAGTAACTGGTCACCACAAAAATCCCTTCCTCTTCACCAAACTCTTCTCCTTTTATGCATCTTCTTCACAAACATCAAAGCTTACTCTTTCACAATTCAATCTCCACCTCAACACCCTTTTTATCTCTTTACATTCTCTTTCCTTCTTAAATCGAAACTTAATTGGTATTCAGGATCATTGCCATGTTGCGAAAAATGGGTTTGTGTCTGGTGTTTTTGGGGATTCCCATGATGCGTACAAGGTGTTTGAAGAAATGGGTTTGTGTCTGATGTTTTTTGGATTCCCATGATGCGTACAAGGTGTTTGAAGAAATGGGTTTGTGTCTGATGTTTTTTGGATTCCCATGATGCGTACAAGGTGTTTGAAGAAATTAGGTGTCTGATGAATATTATTTTTAAAGCTTTTTTACAGCGCTTTGTCAAATAAGCGCTGTAAAATGTCTTTTTTACTCACTTTCAAAAGAGTCGTTTACAGCGCTTTGTGTGAAAAGCGCTGTAAAAGGTATAAAACACTCATTATTTTATTTTTAAAAGGATCTTTTACAGCGCTTTTTAAGATAAGCGCTGTAAAATGTCTCTTTATTTTATTTTTGTGTTTGGTTTATTTGGGTTGGGATGACATTAAAAACATTTTTATCATTGTTTATTGGATTAAAAATATTGTTATCATTGTCTTTATCACAATACTTTAGGAGATGATGAATTATTAGAAATGAGTATTCTGAAGAATCTATATATATATATGCACTGAGCAAAAGAGAATCTCTCTATTCAGTTCAGTTCAGTTCATGTAAATTACTAATTTATATTCAGTTCAGTTCATGTAAATCAAGCTAAATATAAAACACTCATTGTTACATGAACTTGGTATAAAACACTCAAATCAAGCTAAATATAAGCAGAAAATAAATTAATCAGAAAATAAATTAATCAGAACTTAGTATAAAACACTCAATTCAGATTACATGCATATTTACAATAACACAGTTCAGATTACATGCATAGCTTATATAAAACAATTAAACATATATATACATTAAGATGCCCTTCTTCTTTTCCTGGTGACATTCACATTTGTTTGTCCATTTACAATACGAAACGATGGATTAATCCAAATTCCCTCATCATGATCATCTCTAAGATATAAACCATCATCAGTTGAATCAATTTCATGTGGTTGTTGTGATGTTGCAAATAAAAGATCATTACCAACATCTTCATCATTATTGTTATCATCACTTATTTTATTGGTCGATAGGACAACAGACCATTTATCATTAGAAGGATCAGTGACATAAAACACTTGTTGAGCTTGCGACGCTAAAATAAAAGGCTCGTCTTTGTATCCCACCCTATTAAAATCGACAAGCAAGAATCCTGACTCATCAATCCGAACGCCATTATTATTATCGACCCACTTGCAACCAAATATGGGAACACGAAACATTGTGTAGTCTAACTCCCATATGCGCTCGATAACCCCAAAATATGATAGATTTGCATATATTGGGTTTTTGTCTTTTGCACTTGAGACATGCATCGC
Organism: Cicer arietinum; assembly: GCF_000331145.2. Classification (NCBI taxonomy): domain Eukaryota; kingdom Viridiplantae; phylum Streptophyta; class Magnoliopsida; order Fabales; family Fabaceae; genus Cicer; species Cicer arietinum. The sequence goes on along the minus strand of NW_027339983.1, from coordinate 4,158 downwards.
TTCAGCTACGAGAGTGACTCCACTATTTTGCATAGTGGTCTGATCATCTTGTTCTTTGGTATAAAATGTGTAGCCGTTAATAACATAACCAGTGTAAGAAAAGACATGTAAGCTCGGACCATTTGCTAGCCACCTCAATCTATTTGAAATTGATCCGGGGTCTATATCAAATTTTGACATTATGTGATTTTTTAACCATGTTACAAAACTTCGATTGTGCTCTCGAGTTATCCAATTTTGATTCCTATTCATGTTCAAACGAGATAACTGATCAATGTGTATTGTAACATACGGTTGAACCTCATCATCATTGTGCAGAACATACAATTGTGCCTGCTCCCATTCTGTCCTTGATATAGTCAGTAGTCTCCTTCCAGTTATCCCTTCTCCTGATAGTCTTCCCGAATGACGAGACATGGGAAGCCCTATGGATTCAACATTGGACAGATATTCAGTACAAAATTCAGCAGCCTCTTCAACAATGTATCGTTCAGCAATACAACCTTCTGGTCGACTTCTACTTTTTACGTACCCTTTTAATATTTTCATATATCGTTCTATCGGATACATCCATCTCATATAAGCTGGCCCACAAAGTTGTGTCTCCTTAACCAGATGAACAGTAAGGTGAACCATTATATCAAAAAACGATGGTGGGAAATACATTTCAAGCTCACACAAAGTAACAACAATTTCCCTCTGCAATGTCGGTAATTTCTGAGGGTCGATCACTTTACTACAAATTTCCCTGAAGAAGAAACATAATCTAGTTAAGGCTAGTCGAACTTTTTCAGGTAAAATGGAACGTATACCTATTGGTAGCAAATGCTCCATTATAATATGACAATCATGGGTCTTCAAACCTTTTAACTTGAGGTCTTTCATACAAACCAAATTTTTAATGTTCGAAGAGTATCCTTCTGGAACTTTAACTTCGTGTAGAAATTTACATAAAACAATTTTTTCCTTTCTAGATAGAGTATGAGCGGCTGGAGGTAGATATGTGCGATTTCCTTTCTTTACTGGAGCCAGTTCATTTCTTATTCCCATATCGACCAAGTCCAATCTTGCATTGACGCCATCTTTAGACTTTCCTGGAACATTGAGTAACGTACCAATAACACTTTCAAATACATTTTTTTCAATATGCATCACATCGAGGAAATGTCTTACATACAATGACTTCCAATATGGCAATTCAAAGAAAATTGACTTTTTCTTCCACCCAGTTTTCACCAGCTCTCCCGCAAAAGGTTTGCCAAATTTATTGGTCAAACCTTGTACTTTTTCAAGTATTTGATATCCAGTCGGTGCTAAAGGAGCTTTACCTTCCTCTGATTTTCCATTGAATGCATTTCTCCACCCACGATACTGATGACTATAAGGTAAAAATCTACGATGTCCAAGAAACACATTCTTCTTACAATGTTTCAACCGCATCCAATTTGTACTCTCTTCACATATAGGACATGCACACTGACCTTTAATGCTATATCCTGATAAATTACCATATGCTGGAAAATCATTAATTATGCCGAACAACATAACCCTTAAATTGAAACATTCTTTCTTATACCCATCATAAACTTCCACACCTGTCTCCCACATACTTTTTAAATTTTCGATTAGAGGAGTCAAGTATACGTCGATATCATTCCCCGGTTGTTTGGGTCCAGAAATTAACAGAGACAACATCATAAACTTACGCTTCATACATAACCATGGAGGTAGGTTATATATTACCAAAATCACAGGCCACGTGCTATGTGAGATGCTTTGAAGACCATGTGGATTCATTCCATCAGTAGAAAGTGCAAGTCTTAGATTTCTTGACTCTATCCCGAATTCAGGATACTCGTGATCAATTTTTGCCCATTGTGGGGAATCTGCAGGGTGTCGAAACATTCCATCTCTAATTCTTTCATCTGCATGCCATGTCAAGTGTTTTGAATCTTCTTCACTGCGATACATGCGCCTAAATCTTGGTATTATAGGAAAATACCACACGACTTTTGCTGGAGTAGATTCTTTCTTCTTATATCGAGAGACATTGCATTTCGGACACGCCTTAAGTAGTTCATATTCGTTTCGAAATAAAATGCAATCGTTAGGACACGCATGAATCCTTTCGTAACTCATTCCAATAGAACACAAAATCCGTTTAGCCTCGTAGGTTCGACTGGGAAGTTCATTATCATCTGGCAACATATCTTTTATGAGTGTTAATAATTCCGTAAAGCTTTTATCAGACCATCCATTACTCGCTTTTAAGTTGTACAACTTTAATATCGCTGACAGTCTTGTGAATTTAGTACAACCATTATATAATTCTTTCTCTGCATCACTCAACAAACTTTCAAACATTTTAGGACAATCTCGAAGATCTTCTTCAACTGCTTTTGCAATCTCATCAACTCGGTCCGGCTCATATGTATCTGTATCGAAATCAGTTGAAGCATATGTAGAACTATTCTCAAAATTAATGTTTCCTTTTTTTTTCTCACCATGTCTTATCCAACATGTGTAGCTTTGATCAATTCCATTACATACTAGATGTCCTTCTAATTCATCTTCTCTAACACGTTTTCCAAAACAACATTTTAAACAAGGACAAACTACTCTATTTGGATCTTTTGCATTCTTCACTGCAAACTCAACAAACTCCTTCACTCCAATTTCATACTCTTTTGACAATCGATTGGCTGAAATCCATTTCCTATCCATATTATACCACCTATATAAATGCAGTAACAAAAATAATAAGCTTTCAAAACATATCAACAAGTTTCAAAAAGAAACCAATATCAACTAACAATTTCAAAACAGAACAGATCATGTGGTATGAGTTTTTGACAATTTTTGACAATTTCAAAACATAACAGATCATGTGTAAAAAATACCTTAGACAACGTAGATGGCCGCACAGTACGTAGAGGATATTAGGGTTCGCAACGTATATAATTATTTGAAAGATGTAGAGGATATGAGGGTTTCCAACGTATATAATTATTTTAAAGATGTATTTTACAGCGCTTGTGAAAAACGCGCTGTAATAGGTAGTTAAATTCAATGAAAGCGCATGTGTTTTACAGCGCTTGTGAAAAACGCGCTGTAATAGGTAGTTAAATTCAATGAAAGCGCATGTATTTTACAGCGCTTGTGAAAAAAGCGCTGTAATAGGTAGTTAAATTCAATGAAAGCGCATGTATTTTACAGCGCATGTGAAAAAAATGCTATAATAGGTAGTTAAATTCAATGAAAGCGCATGTATTTTACAGCGCTTGTGAAAAAAGCGCTGTAACTGATACGCGAAAGCACTTTCTTTTACAGCGCTTTTTTGACAAGCGTTGTAAAGGCCTTATAACGTGATGCGCAAACGTTATATGACCTACTACAGCGCTTGTTTTACAGCTCTTGTCATCAAAAGCGCTGTAAAATGTTCCGTTATTTTTAAAATATAATTACAACAGCGCTTGTGTTTAGCAAGCGCTGTAAAATAGGCGCTGTTAAATGTCATTTTTGGCGTAGTGATTAGAGACATGCTAAAGTTAGTGTTCATCAGAGACATGCTAAAGTTATTGTTCATCAAATGCATTCTACAATTATTCTTCATCAGAGACATGCTATAGTTATTGTTCATCATAGACACAAAATTTCTAGAGGCACACTGAATCTTCAGAGGCATACTGGATCTTTAGAGGCAGATGCACATACTTGTCAAAGGCATGCTAACTAGAAGCAAGCTTTAGTCTTCAGAGGCAGTTGCTGATTTATCGTCAAAACATTGAGCTGTCAGAAACACGTTCAAGTACAAGAAATACGTTGAATTGCAAGAAGCACGATAAACTACCAGAAGCACACAATCAGAGGTAGATGTGGTTACTTTTTCCAGAATGTGCATTTATCCGATTCTGAGGATTTCGTTGATTGATTTGATTTTGTTTCCTTTGACCGTTTTACATCGTCTGGTCACTTCCTTTGGTTCTATTTACTGCACAATCAATGAAATCATTAGTGTAATAATTTTTTTTTTAGAAAGTACATTTGTTAACATCAAAACCTGTTGTTTTTGAAATTCGAAAACCTTTGAAAACAATTTATGCCACCGAAAATATTACTGGGTTGAGTCGCGGACTAGGTCGCTCTCTTTAAGACGTT
>NW_027339982.1:1655-1889 GCF_000331145.2 Cicer arietinum | reverse complement strand
ACAGAAAAACCTTATAAAAAGTCTCTCTTATTAAGGACTAAAGAATAGTTTAAAAAAAAAAAAAGTAATTACTTGGGTTACATGGAAAATATTTTCATTTAGTTGTATAAATCATGATGGTTTATCGTAGGCACACATTCACATTATAGAAATCGGTTTCGATTTTTCTATAGGCAATGGAAGCTCACACAACACTTGTGTATTATCATTTATCTATTGAATTTATTTAAAATC
>NW_027339982.1:0-1543 GCF_000331145.2 Cicer arietinum | reverse complement strand
AGTCTAAACATATTTAGTATTGGTTTTAGATATTGTTTTTTAGGTTGTTTTTAAATAGAAGTTGATGTAAAACAAATATTTAATGTGTTACATATATTGATTAATAACCGGTTCTTAAATGTCGAATAACCAAAAACATTCATAAAAATAAAAATAAATGAAATTAGTTTGTAGTCAAATCCATATTATGAACAACCTAGCAATGTATAGCTTTTCTTCTACTCAATCATCCTCTAATTTTTTCCTTTTATGTTGTTTTTCTTTAGATAGTATGGATGTATGTGTCTCTTTAAAAGATCTCATCTCCACTTTCTGAGCATATCATCTCTCCACTTTTCAAAGAACTCTTCGTATCCCCATAATATGGAAAACATAATTATTAAGAGTAAAAATGACATTTAAATAATATTTACACATTAAAAACTATCCTTTTTTTTTTTTTATATTAAGGACAAAAAACAACATTCTAAAATTCTTTATATTAAATAGTTTTATAAAAAAATGAGTTATAGATTTTCTTTGAAATATTTATGAAATGATGGTTAACTACACACAATTTAGAGGCAGACGGGTCTTATGCACTAATTCACGTTATAGAAATTGTCTTTAATTTTCTATATGGTAATGAAAGGTCACACAACACTTCGAGTATTATTGTTTGCCTAATAATATTTTTCTATAATCACATTTATGATGATCGTTTGAATAAATTAAAAAACAAAAAGAAACAAGCAAAAATTTATTCATGCAATAAGTATGTTAGTATAATTTATTCCACTCTTAAGTTAAAAAAAAAACATTTAGCAATAATTTTTTTCATTAAATATAACTTTGTTAACTGTGAAAGGCAAACATTTTTATGCATGGTCCAAGGAAATTTGAGAAAAAAAAGTATTTAGTATGCAAATTACTCAGAAGGTATCCGTTCATTATTTACATCTCATTAGTATCTTAAACAAACTCGGACATTATTTTATTAAATATATATATATAAGAATAGAGATAAATGGACTGTGATGGTCACATAAAAAGAAAGAAAAATTGAGTTAAATATAAAAGAAAAAACATACAAATAGAAAAAACATTCATGTTAAATATAAAAGAAATGACACTTCAATCATTATCAAAATTAACTTAACAAAATGATTCATATCCATTCAAATGATTAATAAAAAAAGCAAAATTAGTACAATAGTACTCAAACCAAAAAACAAGAAAGAAGAATAAAACAATAAAACAGAGAATATTTGAAATCAAAATCAAATACTTAGTCTAAGGAGGAACGATTTGACGCACACGAAAGCATTTTAGAAAGGTCTTTACAAAATGCTAAACCGTAGCGACGAAAATTAATTTCCAAAAGTTTCAACTTCTTCCATCTTTCATCAAACTCAACATTCTTTGTTTTGTCCAGTAAATTCCTAACTCTCATGAACATTTTGTTCAAATCAAAGTCCTCTAATTTATTTTTTCTTTCTGGTATCTAAACTTTCTTAGAAAAATTAAATAATCATACGCCGTGTTTACGAAGAAAAATTGGAAA
>NW_027339981.1:345938-348000 GCF_000331145.2 Cicer arietinum | reverse complement strand
TGCCACCCCCCAGTCATGATTAAAAGACTATTTTACCCTCCATCTCATATATAAAAACCAAAAAAAAAATTTACCCACATTTTTCACCAAATCATTCGAAAATTTCAAATATCCGATCCAGATTCAACTCAACCTTCGAAGATCTGAAAGATTCGAAACGCAAAAGTAAGTTCATTTTCGAAACTTTGCAATTTTTTGAAACTTTCGAAATGCATCCATCGAAGATTTGGAAGATTCGAAACACAAGAAAGTTTCGAAAGTTTCCTTGAATTTGAAATCTTCGAAATGCAATCCTCGAATATTTTGAAATCTTCGAAACAAGAAACTTTCGAAAGTTTCTTGAATTTGAAATCTTCGAAATGCAAGGCCATGGAAACTTTCGAAATGCCTGGAAAATGTTCGAAGTTGAGGGAAAGTTTCGAAGGTTCTGGGAAAGTTTCGAAATATACTTTCGAAAGTTTGGATCTGGGAAAGTTTCGAAACATACTTTCGAAAGTTTGGATAAACCCAAATTTTCGAAGCAAATTGTCAAATTAGGCACCGTCGTCGAAGACAAGACATCCATGATGATGTCTCTGAGCCTCAGATGGAGGAAGATGTCCGTGAGCCTCAGATGGAGGAGGATGTCCCTGAGCCTCAGATGGAGGAGGATGTCCCTGAGCCTCAGATGGAGGACCATGTCCCTGAGCCTCAGTTGGAGGAGGATGTCCCTGAGCCTCAGATGGAACATGCTGATGATGCTGGATTCCCCGGAGGACCTATGTTGAGACATGTGTTGACACAGTATGAGCACCACGTGGCTCGGCGGCTATGGGAAGGAGAGGTATATTTCAATTTGAGGCATTTTAAGTCTATTTAATTCAAGTGTTTATTGAAATATATTTATTCAATTATATATTTAATTGTTTATTTAAATTTATATATTTAAATATTAAATTAAGTTTATTTAATTAATTGTTTAGTTAAATTTATTTAAATTTATTTATTCAAATATTTGTTTAAGTTGATTTAAATTTATTTTATTCAAATATTTGTTTAAGGTTATTTAATTAAGTTTATTTAATTTGTTGTTTGTTTAAATTTATTTATTCAATTAGTTGTTTAAGTTGATTTAAGTAATTGTTTATTTAAATATATTTATTGAATTATTTATTTATTTAATTAATTGTTTATTTAAATTTATTTATTCAATTATTTGTTTAAGTTGATTCAATTATTTGTTTAAGGTTATTTAATTAAGTTTATTTAATTTGTTGTTTGTTTAAATTTATTTATTCAATTAGTTGTTTAAGTTGATTTAAGTAATTGTTTATTTAAATATATTTATTGAATTATTTATTTATTTAATTAATTGTTTATTTAAATTTATTTATTCAATTATTAATTTAAGGTTATTTAATTAAGTTTATTTAATTTGTTGTTTATTTAATTTATTGAATTATTTGTTGTTTATTTAAATTTATTTATTCAATTATTTGTTTAAGTTGATTCAATTATTTGTTTAAGGTTATTTAATTAATTAATTACTTTGTAATTACTCGCAGGATCGTGGACCGTTAAAAGTCATTACTCATGGATTGAAGTTGAAGAAGTTTTCCGAAGTTCCTGTGCCACATCCTGTAGAGCATTGGATTCGGGAATCTGGGCTGCTACCTCTGTCTTCGGCCTACCTCACTATGGTTGATGATGGTCTGATCTCCGCATTTGTTGAAAGATGGCACAAGGAGACCATCTCATTTCATTTGCCATTTGGAGAGATGACTATTACTTTAAACGACGTCGCGACTCTCCTTCACATATCACCCAATGGTAAGTTTTTTGATGCACATGTGAATATGAATACTAATAATGCTGCGAGAGCTGCACATGAGTACTTAGGTGCAACTTGGGAGGAATCTCTAGCTGAAATTAATTTTAATAAATGTGCCCAATATAGATTGCAGTGGTTGCGTGACTTATATAGTCGTCTCATTCAAACTAATCAGTTTGAGTGTGCGGCTAGAACGTATCTATTGCATTTAGTTGACAGCACAATTTTCGCCGATAAAACGCATACGCGTGT
>NW_027339981.1:0-472 GCF_000331145.2 Cicer arietinum | reverse complement strand
ATATCAGAATTTTCCCGTCTTCTTGTCCAATGCACATAATTTTCTTGTTGTATTAACTTCAACGATGATGCATTTCTGTGTACGGACCTCTCAATGATGATCGATAAGTACTCCTTGCTTTATATATTTGACTTGGAATAGTGACATTGGTTTCATTTCTCACTTTCAAAGCATTTAGAATGAATCTAGGTGCAAGCTTATACTTTGTCATATCATTGACAAATTTCCTCTCTTCTTCGTTTAAACGCCCCAAATAAGAATGACCGGTTACAGTATCAAGTAATTCATGATTGTGTGTCCCACAACGAACACTAATTTTCCATCCTTCACCGACACTTAATGGTACACATCTGAGAGTAAATGGACAGTTTTCCTTATGAGAGCAAGTTACTGATTTTTTTGATTCTGATTTATATCTTCCACCTCTTTCGCATCCCAAAATCAATTTGTCTTTTCTTCCCCTAATTCCGTT
>NW_027339980.1:0-830 GCF_000331145.2 Cicer arietinum | reverse complement strand
TTATTTATTTTATTGGGTATTTCTTTGACTGGCATTACTTTTCTATTCAGATTTCAAGGGCAAAAAATATTAATTGTATGACACTTCAAATTTTATAATAAATTATTTTATTAATTAAATAATATTTTAAATAATTAATTTAGTGTTAAAATTATTTTAAATATATATGTTGATTAGTTTTATGATTAATTTTCTTTATAGGTGTGTTTTCTATGATGTGCTAATCTTGTATATATTTGACCAAATATGTTATATGAATAATAATGTTATATTTTATTATTTTATATATTTTTCTAAAAATAATAGTATATTAGTGTAAAATTTTTGAAGAATAAGATTTAAGCGATTTTAAGTGTATATGTGAATTGGTAATTAATATGATTTTTTTTATTGTGTGTTAGACTAATATTAAATGGATGATCGTCCATAACAAGAGAAAAAACAAAAAAGACAAAGTACCAACCAAATAAGCCATTGAAATTTTCATCTCTCCAATTTGGAAATTAGGTGTGGTAAAACAAGGTGTAAATAAGGTTTATGTTTATCATTAGAAGAAAGATTTTCATGTGTTTATTATTTTTTTACCAACTCTTATTGTATTTCTTTTATTGGGTATTTCTTTGACTGACATTACTTTTCTATTAAGATTTTAATGGCAAAAAATATTAATTGTATGACACCCCAAATTTTATAATAAACTATTTTATTAATTGAATAGGATTTAAAATAATTAATTTGGCGTTAAAATTATTTTGAAATAGTAGCAATATTGTGAATGATTTTCTTTATTTTTATATACTTATTTTGGAATTGTGATTATATATATATAT
>NW_027339979.1:26219-27000 GCF_000331145.2 Cicer arietinum | reverse complement strand
CCTATCTCTTTTGAGAAGAGTAATTTTATTAGATTAGGTTAGTAGATCAAAAATCAATATACATAATGTCTACATCATATTATATTTCGAGATTAGTTAGTAAATGTCTAATTTTAAATATTCTGATTAATAAAGAAGTTTCGGTAGTAAAGATTTATTTAAGAATTTTACTTTATTATTTTGTTTAAACAACTAATTATTTATTATTAGTATCTTATTCTCTTATATAAATATGAAGGAAAAAAAATTATCATCATTTCAATTATCAATCTCACGTAACATGGGCTTATAGTTTAGGAGGGGAGGCAGGACTTTGACAAAAGGAAAGGCGAAGTACAGAGAGTAGAGAGCTTTGGAAGAGAAGAATTTTGGGAATTTATTTTTTTAATAATACAAAATTTTCTTAATTTTGAAAAACTCAAAAATTGCATTTGAGAACGATTTTTGAAAAGAATTTGATAAGCCTTCGATAAATTTTTCAAATTTAATTTATGTAATACTATCAATATTAAAAATATATTAATCATATACATTTAATTTTCATTTTCTAAAAAAAACACCATCTCAAAAAAGTTAAAATAAAAAAAAAATTATATTCATTTCTCTACTCCCCTTGCTCTAAAGATCTCTCCCCTCTTCACCTATAAACTCCCAAAGATAGTCTTAAAGCACTTATTTCATGTAAGAAGATAACTTGAGACAATATTTTTAAACAATGTGTAACGCCTAGTTACGTGGGTATAAAAATTGAGGTAATAACGCTAAAGTTGTAAGAATCATA
>NW_027339979.1:12725-16219 GCF_000331145.2 Cicer arietinum | reverse complement strand
AGGGAGGACGAAAATGGCCTAAATGTTCAACCAATGAGACAAATGAACTTATTGTATGCACAAGATGATATGGTCCTGTTAGTCATAGTTCACTTTAAAGGATCGTTCTAGGTCGGAAACTTAAAAATTTGAGTGAAAATCGTGTATAGCTAGAGAATGCGATAAACGACGTTGCGAAAGTCCAATTCGGCCGATTCCAAAACGAGGTGAAATATGACGTTCTGAAACGCAAGTTAGGCTTTTGAATCACCGATAAACAGTATATAGAACTTGAGATGTGAACGCAGGTTACTAATCACGAAAATTGGAAGAACTGGAGTATTAGGGTTTGATGTAAAGGAAACTCAATATTATTATTCAGCAAATAAACCAAGAACAAAATTGGTGCCACAATCTAAGGATTGATAAACCAAGAAGAACGCCACAAGGGTTAACAACCTTGATAAGTTCAAGATGAATTCTTTCAAGAACTCTAGAGAGCAAAGCCTCACAAAAACAATATTCAAAAATCTACCCCTCCATGAGGTTACAAATGCTTATTTATACTAATCTATGTCTAAACCTAAATGGGTCATAAGTGACACCATTCTCTAGGCCCATATTAGTCTTACATCTTATTTTTTTTTCTCTAAAATAAACTTAATGTAAGTAAGAAAAGTATCTTCACTTACACATAACAAAGACTAAATCAATAATAAAACTATTACAATTCCAAATCAAAGCAAACTAAGAATTAATACAAACCAAATTAAAATATATAAAGTTTATCCTAATTTATTAAAATATGAATCATCTTCATGCTCTTGAGATCCTTATCATTCCCTCTTTCTTGAAGAAATACGACGGTTTGATGTAAAGGAAACTCAATATTATAATTCAGCAATGAAATAAAGAACAAAATGGCGCCACAATCTTGAGATTGATAAGCCAAAAAGAACGCCACAAGGATTAACAGCCTTGATAAGTTCAAGATGAATTCTTTCAAGAACTCTAGAGAGCAAAGCCTCACAAAAATAATAATCAAAATCTGCCCCTCCATGAGGTTACAAATGCTTATTTATACTAAGTCTATCTCTAAACCTAAATGGGTCATAAGTGACACCATTCTCTAGGCCCATATTAGTCTTACATCTTATTTTTTTTTCTAAAATAAACTTAATGTAAGTAAGTAAAGTATCTTCACTTACACATAACAAAACTAAATCAATAATAAAACTATTACAATTCCAAATCAAAGCAAACTAAGAATTAATACAAACCAAATTAAAATATATAAAGTTTATCCTAATTTATTAAAATATGAATCATCTTCATGCTCTTGAGATCCTTATCATTCCCTCTTTCTTGAAGAAATTCGACCACGAATTTAAGCTCCATTATATCGTACATGAAGAAATAATCCAAACAAACCACAAGCTCATCATATCCACCGGGGTCAAACGGGAAATTAGAAAAGTCACCAAATGTGATAAGTCGGTGAAACGCATTTCCATCTTTAACAATTAACTTCTTATCACACTTATAGTAAAGGTAAGAAATTCTAAAGATGGGGATAAATTTATACCTTTTGAATTTGATATTTATGACCAAATTGACCTTCTTGGGATTGAAATTTTTGGCCAACAATATGTTACTTTGTATTTGCAAAGGCTTCAAAGAAAGTTGAGTTACATGGACATTCTCTTCATCACAAAAAAATGGTGACTCAATAATCTCCTTGGAAGCATCCTTTTGAGGAACCTTTGAATAATCACTTTCAAGTACTAACATTGTTTCGTTCTTCTTCAAGAACTTGCATTAGAGAATTATCACAATTAGACAAATAGTTGACGTCAATTTCTTGCCCTTTGTCCCTCAAATGTTTTTCCTCTTCTTCTTTCTTTTCTTTGATTTTATCTATCTCTCTCAAGGCAAGCTTCTCTACTTTTCTAGCTTGTTTTGCATATCCATTTTCATACAAATATTTCACATAGTCTGGATCCAATACAAAATCGCGAATATATTGATCATACAACATACTTAGGAATTTTGTCAAACAGATAGTGTGCAATACTTTTAACAGCACATCTTTTTTGTATAATTCTTTTTTTTGTATTTTTTTTTCTGTCAATATAAGTAGCAAATTTCTCTTTAGGAGACAATTATTAAAGCACTAGCAATAGAGAATTATCAAAATTAGACATATAGTAAAAAAAATGCATAAACAAAATTTTCCTCAATTCCAAACCTAGAGACAAGCTCTGGTACCACATGATATGGTCCTAATAGTCATAGTTTACTTTAAAGGATCGTTCTAGGTCGGAAACTTACAAATTTGAGTGAAAATCGCGTATAGCTGGAGAATGCGATAAACGGCGCTACGAAACTCCGGTTCGGACAATTCCAAATCGAGGTGAAACATGACGTTCTGAAACGCAAGTTAGGCATTTGAATCACCGAAAAGCAATATATAGAACTCGAGATATGAACGCATGTTACTGATCACGAAAATTGGAAGAATTGGAGTATTAGGGTTTGATGTAAAGGAAACTCAATATTATTATTCAGCAACGAAACAAAGAACAAAATGGCGCCACAATCTAGGGATTGATAAGCCAAAAAGAACGCCACAAGGATTAACAACCTTAATAAGTTCAAGATGAATTCTTTCAAAAACTCTAGAGAGCAAAGCCTTAATAAAATAATAATCAAAATCCCCTTCCATGAGGTTACAAATGCTTATTTATACTAAGTCTATCTCTAAACCTAAATGGGTCATAAGTGACAGCATTCTCTAGGCCCATATTAGTTTTACATCTTATTTTTTTTCTAAAATAAACTTAATGTAAGTAAGTAAAGTATCTTCACTTATACATAACAAAAACTAAATCAATAATAAAACTATTACAATTCCAAGTAAACGCAAACTAAGAATTAATACAAACCAAATTAAAATATATAAAGTTTATCCTAATTTATTAAAATATGAATCATCTTCATGCTCTTGATATCCTTATCACAATTGGAAAAGAATAAGTATAGGGAGGACGAAAGTGACCAAAATGTTCATCCAATGACACAAACACACCTATAGGATGCACAAGATTGGTTAAAAACCCTAATTGGACAAGCATAAGGCTAGGGTTGACGAAAATGACCTAAATGTTAATCCAATGACACAAATGAACTTATTGCATGCACAAGATTGGTTAAATACCATAATGGGACAAGAATAAGTCTACGGAGGACGAAAATGACCTAAATGTTCATCCAATGACACAAACACACCTATTGGATACACAAGATTTGTTAACAACCCTAATTGAACTAGAATAAACTCAGGGAGTCGAAAATAACATAAATGTTAATCCATTGACACAAATGAAGTTATTAGACGCACAAGATTGGTTAAAAACCCTAATTGGACCAGAATAAGCCTAGGGAGGACAAAAATGACTTAAATGTTCATCCAATGACACAAACACACCTATTGGATGCACAAGATTGGTTAAAAA
>NW_027339979.1:11727-12587 GCF_000331145.2 Cicer arietinum | reverse complement strand
ACAAATGAACTTATTGCATGCACAAGATTGGTTAAAAACCCTAATTGGACAAGAATAAGCCTAGGGAGGACGAAAATGACCTAAATGTTCATCCAATGACACAAACACTCCTATTGGATGCACAAGATTGGTTAAAAACGCTAATTGGACTAGAATAAACCTAGGGAGGATGAATATGACTTAAATGTTAATCCAATGACACAAATGAACCTATTGCACGCACAAGATTGGTTAAAAACCTTACATGGACAACAATAAGTCTAGGTAGGACGAAAATGACCTAAATGTTAATCCAATGACACAAATGAACTTATTGGATGCACAAGATTGGTCAAAAACCCTAATTTGACAAGAATAAGCTTAGGAAGGACGAAAATGACTTAAATGTTCATGCAATGACACAAATGAACTTATTGCATGCACAAGATTGGTTAAAAACCTTAATTGGACAAGAATAAGTCTAGGGAGGACGAAAATGACCTAAATGTTCATCCAATGACACAAACAAACCTATTGGATGCACAAGATTGTTTAAAAACCCTAATTGGACTAGAATAAACCTAGGGAGGACGAAAATGACCTAAATATTAATCCAATGACACAAATGAACATATTGGATGCACAAGATTGGTTAAAAACCCTAATTGGACCAGAATAAACCTAGGGAGGACGAAAATGACCTAAATATTAATCCAATGACACAAATGAACATATTGGATGCACAAGATTGGTTAAAAACCCTAATTGGACCAGAATAAACCTAGGGAGGACGAAAATGACCTAAATGTCAATCCAACGACACAAATGAACATATTGGATGCACAAGATTGGTTAAAAAACCAAATTGGACAAGAATAAGC
>NW_027339979.1:1521-1727 GCF_000331145.2 Cicer arietinum | reverse complement strand
GCAAATGCAGATATTAAAAGATTCCCCATTTTTAATACTCATTTAGCTTAAACGATTTTCACATCAAACATTTAGCAAACAGAAATATTAAGAGATTCCCCATTCTTAATACTCTTTTAACTTAAACGATTTTCAAAACAAACATTAAGTAAACATAAATATTAAGAGATTCCCCATTCTTAATACTCTTTTAACTTAAACGATTT
>NW_027339979.1:0-641 GCF_000331145.2 Cicer arietinum | reverse complement strand
TACATAAAGATATTTATATATATTTTAATTACTTTTAACAAATATCTCAAAATATCTAGATATTTGTTAATTTACCATTTCACCCATAACGCATTAAATTCTTCGTAAAAGATTCACCGCAGTTAATTTAATTTATTCATCGACGAGTAATTCTAATCGGCATCAAAATATCTTTTTGATCATATAAACTCCAAAATATTAATAACTTTGGCTAAAAAGCCTCCGAGTTCAATACCAAAATACCCTAAAAAACATAAAGTGTACTTTAAAATTATGGGTCTTACATTACTACCCCCCTAAAATTAGTTTCGTCCTCGAAACTTAAAGTACGAGTAGCAATCCACACTAGGTTTGTACTCAAATTCAACACACTAGTCACAACTTGTTTCACCCGACCTTCTCGAAAAAAGTGTTGCCTACCCCTTTTCATAGGGTGTTTAATAATAATGTCTACTATCAACATCCATAATCGGTAAGGCTCGTCCGTTCCATTCAACATGATTTTGTCTACTATCAACAAGAGATTAATGATGATCAGTCCCTCAATTTGTCAATAATTAGCCAACAACCATGATAGTGGCTTAGACTATCTTAGCCGAACTGTAATAGCGCTCCTTGCAACTTACAAAAGCAGTCAACAA
>NW_027339978.1:10578-11000 GCF_000331145.2 Cicer arietinum | reverse complement strand
TTTTTCAAGAGGAAATTTTGTGACGGTGAAAGAGATGAAGAAATTATAACTTCTACATCTGAAACTATCTCTGAGAATCCAAGAATTGAAGAAAATAATATTCGTCTTTCCAAGGTTCCTAGAGTTTTCGAAGATGACTTTGAGAAATGTTTAGAACGTGATCCCGGAAAGCGCCCTCAAATTTGGCAATATCCACCAAATAAATTGGATGCAATACGAAGAGCGTATCTAAAATTTGGTCCTTATCAAATAAATTTAAAAGAATATCCTTTATCTGGCAACGAGGTTCATCCAAGACGGTTTCAATATGTTTGGTTTAACATATTTTCTTCATGGCTAGAATATTCACCTTCTAAAGTTGCTGCATATTGTTTACCATGCTATCTATTTAGCAAAAGACCAACTGGACGTCCTGGATCAGA
>NW_027339978.1:0-578 GCF_000331145.2 Cicer arietinum | reverse complement strand
GTACTATTAACATGATTTTGAAACTCACCTCCTTCGTTGTTTGCGTTTGATTGGCTTGGCCATACGTTTGCAAAATCGCAGTTGTTACAGGTTAATGAGTCTTGAAGTTCAAGTTTTGGAGGAACCCCACTCCGATAGGTGATACCGGGAATAAGGGTTGTAATTTGTATTTTACTTATTTCATTTGAAACGACTTTTGTATGAAAACCATATAAAAAAAAATTCAAATATTTGAAATCTAGAAGTGAAAGATAATTATGGGAAAATTGTACTTTGTTTTTTCTTTCGTACATTTAAAATTTATTGGACAATGAATTGTAAAGTTTACCAAGATATCTACGATGAGGTTAATAATAAATGGCTAAACTTGAAGAAAAAAAAATCATAGTTTTATAAGAACTTCAATCATATTTATCTTTTGAGTTATGCTTACTGGAACTGTCTTAATTCTAGCTCCATTTGAAGTCTCAATAAATGTGCAGTTTTGTACGTAAACATCTGAAACGGTATCACGCTCTCCACTTCTACCAAGGCTACCAACACTGATTGATGAATAAAATACATTATATGAGATTTAT
>NW_027339977.1:14093-15201 GCF_000331145.2 Cicer arietinum | reverse complement strand
ATTTTGATGTGGTACTACAATTGAATATGTGGCTTATCCATGTTCATCTCAAATTAATGTCATATTCTAAGGAAAAAAAATGTTGATCACTTTTGTTTTCTAAAAGTTAAATTTGTGAATAATTGTAATTGTGAATAGACTAATTATGAACAAATTAGTCCAAGAAACATTTAAATTTCATAAAAAAATTAGTTCAGATTGGGATGACATTGATACGAGATCAATGTGTGTTGGGTGGGCTCACTCTCCAAGTGGAACCCACCAATTTTACTATTATTATTATTATTATTGAAATAAAAAGGAAAAGAAAAAAAAAAGATTTTAATGGGCTTGGCCCACTTGAAGGTAATAAAAGGGATTTATAAATCCCTAAGAATACACACAAAAAGACAACGGAAGAAGAACGGTTGCCAAAGAAGAAAAATAAGGGTTTGGTTCCAGTGGTGGTAACAGGTGTGTAGCAAATTTGCTCCTTTGATCTACAAATTTAGTATGTTATTCTTACCACTGAGTTTATTATTTTAATATATAATTTGAGTAGTTTTATCTTCTCTGAGAGTTACTTTGGCATACCCACTTTAGTGGAAGGTTGTTATAGGGTTGTTATTAATGATTGATATTTCCTATTGTTATTAGGAAGACTCTTGGTGTACCCATTAATTATTATAGTGGAAGTTTTACTGGACTAGGTCCCGTGGTTTTTATTCTCTCAATTTGAGGGAAATTTTCCACGTTAAAATTGCTCTCATATTTAATTTTCTGCCAATTATTATTGCTCTTGAAATTGTATTTTCTGTTTGGCCATTTATCTTCACAGGTGGGGGAAAAAATATTCCGCATTATTGAGATAATTATCGCTAATTATCTCCGGTTTTTCCCAACAAAGTGGTATCTAGAGCTTGGTTATTTGATTTGTGCATTTAAATGGAGGAGGAAAATAAAGGTCCCAATATGATTAAACTCAACTCTTCTAATTATACACTCTGGAAGACTCTCATGGAAGACATGTTATACAGTAAAGATTTGTATGATCCTATTGAGGGTGACACTGCTAAACCCGCAGATAAATCTGACGCTGACTGGAAGAAGATGAATAGAAAGGCAGTGG
>NW_027339977.1:13621-13834 GCF_000331145.2 Cicer arietinum | reverse complement strand
TTGCCTGATAATTGGGAAGTCCTTGTTGTGACGTTGACCAATTCAGCTCCAAGTGGAAAGTTGAAAATGTCAACAGTTAAAGAGAGCATGTTGAATGAAGAAGCTCGAAGAAAGGAACATGGTTTGATTGGTTCTTCCTCAAATTCAGAAGCACTAGTTACAGAGTCACGGGGGAGAAGTCAATCTAGAAACTTCCATAGACGCGACAACTCT
>NW_027339977.1:0-1220 GCF_000331145.2 Cicer arietinum | reverse complement strand
ATTATTTATCCAAAGGCATTTCATGATTTAATTCTTTGTTTGTTTTTAATTACTTTTAGAAAAAAAAAATATACCCTCGCTTTGAAAAACGGGGTGTTACATTGTGGTATCAGAGCATAGGTTTAGTTTTCTTTGGGAGCTGTGGAACCTTGGTTATAGATTGTAGGTCGACCTATAAGTTAGGAGTTGTTATCTGATCATGTGTCGGTTTAGGTGACTTGGGTTGTCAAGTCCAATATATTTGTGTGTTGTTAGTCGGACGTTAGTTTAGAATTATTTGAAGTAGTGTTAAAACTCTACTTGATGATGGTTCTTATAGGAAACCATGCCGCCCAGAAGGAATGACGCTCCGAGAGCCAACGCTAGGAATGACCAAATGGCGGAGGCTATGAATAACATGGCTGCTTCTGTCGCTGCACAGACCGCTGCCAAGACTCAACGGGATCTTGAAAAGAGGGGAAGAGAGATCCGTGCTGCAGAGTCAAGGGGGTTAGAAGACTTCCGTCGTTACAATCCTCCTAAGTTCAAGGGAGACGAGGGTTCAGAGCAGGCGGATCAATGGATCCAAGAAGTGGAGAAAATCTTTGATATGATAAAGTGTCAGGCGGGAGTGAAGGTCAGCTATGCCACTTATATGCTGTTGGGGGATGCCGAGTACTGGTGGAGGAGTGCAAGGTTATTGATGGGAGCAGCCCACGAGGAGGTGAACTGGGAATCGTTCAAAAGAAAGTTTTTAGACAAATACTTTCCGATGAGTACCAGGACTAAGTTGGGTGACGACTTTCTGAAACTTCACCAGGGGAGCATGACTGTGGGCGAGTATGCTGCGAAATTTGAATCGCTATCGAGGCATTTCAGGTTCTTCCGTGAAGAAATTGATGAACCGTTCATGTGTCATCGTTTCCAAGACGGATTGAAGTATGAGATTCAAGATTCCGTTTTACCCTTGGGAATTCAACGTTTCCAAGCACTGGTAGAGAAATGTAGAGAAGTGGAAGATATGAAGAACAAGAGGGCTAGCCGAGTAGGGAATTTTAATTCGGGAGGCCCTAGTCGGGCGAATTATCAGAATAGGGGAAAACAAGTGGCTAAACCTTATAATCGCCCCCAGAATAACAACGGTGGGCAGAGTCGCCCGGGGAACCAGAAATTCGGATGGCAAATAGGGCAAGTGCTTCGATGTTTCCGATGTGGGGGAGAAGGACACTATGCTAGTGCTT
>NW_027339976.1:2046-19317 GCF_000331145.2 Cicer arietinum | reverse complement strand
TGAACACTTAATCAATCGATTTCCAAATCGATGCTCGGGATTTTTACAAAATATTTTCCAAAACATCTGAAGTCTGGGCTAACCCAATCGATTCCCCAATCGATTCTTTAAACAAACAAAGAGCAAGCTCGAAATCGATTAATCAATCGATTTAATCCAAAACAAACTTCTGATTAACTGCCATTGACTCTTTTTCTCTGTCATCAATACAATATGGTTGACCAAACTTTCTTCATTTAATCTTCATTTAATGTTAAAGACAAGATTCTCATACTTGTCTCATTTCACGTGTCTTGAGCATCCACTTTCAAATATCAATCTTGCTTGGTGGATGTCAAGTACACCTGCAAAAACATAATTAATTTTTGGATCTAGGTACCCAATTCAGATTGGGTCCTGGGGGGTCAGTCTTAAACACAGATTCTTTTGCTATCCAAACTTGCTTCCATCCTCTATTGGCTAATTTTTTAAAAATGCAATTTGATACAAAATGTCCCTTTCTACAACAGAAATGACATTTGTCATCAGAGGATGAATGTTTATTTGGTGTAGTAAAGATGTCATACATACTCTTAGCAATAAAAGATTTTTGACCATGTTTAGATTTTTGACCATGTTTGACATTTCTGGTTTGCATATAACTAATACCAGATCTGTTTTTATTTTTTCTTTTGACATGCATATTTGGTGTATATCCTAAACCAGATTTTTCATGAACATGTCTTTGATTGCTAAGTATGACATTTAGCTTATCTTTACTATTTGCAAAATTTAATAAATCAGATTTTAATGATGCAACAGTATTTTCAAGTTCAATGCACTTTGCAGATTTTTCCTGTGAATCCTTTTTCAGTTGTTCACATAAATTTTCAATTTCTTTATGCTCAACATTCATTTGTTCAAGCATTTTCTTTGTGCTTAACAACTGTTTTATGGAATTCACATAATCATCATGCAATTCATTGAAAGCTTCTTGAAGTTCATCATAGGTTGGATTAGATTGTGAACTAACCTCATTTTCTGATTCTGAATCTGTATCTGCCATGAGACACAAGTTGACTTCTTCTTCATCAGAAGATGCAGAGGATTCATCGTTATCATTCCATGCAATATAAGCTTTTCTGGTTTTGGTGACTGGTTCCTTGCCTTTTGATTTTGTAGCTCTATTCTTGTTTTGCAATTTGTAGCATTCTGACTTTATGTGACCAGTTTTACCACATTCATAGCATGTAATGGTCTTGTTGTCAGTAGTCTTGGAGCTAGATGGTTTTCTGAATTTGTTGTCTTTCTTCTTCAGAAACTTCTTGAATTTCTTGACAAGCAACCCGATTTCCGGCTCTTCAGATTCACTACTGGATTGATCTGAGCAGCTATCTGATTCAGTTTTCGATTGCTGGGCTTGAACCTTCAGGGATAGTCCTTTCTTTTTGCGGCTTTCCATCTCTGATTCGTCCAGTCGATGTAATTCCATTTCGTGTTCTCTTAGTTTACCAAACAAAGTTGCAGTCGTCATCTTTGCTAGATCTTTAGATTCTGCTATGGCTGTTATCTTTGGCTGCCATTCTCTGGTTAGACAACTCATAATTTTTCCAATCTGCTGTTCGTTGTCCACTTGCTTTCCCAATGCATGAAGATTATTCACAATGTGTGTGAATCTGGTTTGCAGATCACTGATGGATTCGTCCTTTTTCATGCTGAATAATTCATATTCGTGCATCAGTGTGTTTACGCGAGCTCTCTTCACGTCTGTGGTTCCTTCATGTGTTTCTTGAAGAATGTCCCACATTTCTTTTGCTGACTTGCAGTTTGACACTCTAAAAAATTCTTCTGCACAAAGAGCAGATGTTATAATGTTCTTAGCCTTTGCATTATAACCTACCTTTTTCTTGTCATCATCTGACCAGTCGGCTCTAGGCTTGAGAATCATTGAGTCATTCGTTCCTGCAATCTTGGGAATATATGGACCGTTTTCAACAGCGTCAAGGATGTCTATGCCACTGGCTTCCAAGAAGATTAGCATCCTGTGCTTCCAGTACATATAAGCTGTTCCGTTGAAAGCTGGAGGTCTTGCTAACGATGCGCCTTCTCCCAGAAAATCGTTTGAGGCCATAGTGCTTTTATGAGTATTACCTCTCGAAAAGTTAGGCTCTGAGGCCAATTGTTGGTATATATGACCTCGTAATAAGCGGAATATATCAGAATGTATCAGTTCTTTATGAAATTAAATCAATTTCATACACACAGCGGAAATTAAATTGTGGCATACAAGATTAGCAAGTTTTATTAGATTGATATGAGATTAATCAAGATGCATACAAGTCAAATTATCAGATTAAACAATATTACTTATTACAGAATATGTTTAACATGCATCTAATTTTAATCACATATACAGATATATCAAGATAGTAAATCAAAGGAGATAAGGGTTAGAGAAGATTGCACCAAGGATTTATACTGGTTCAGTTGTCCACTTGACAACCTACATCCAGTCCTGCAAATCCAAACGGATTTCAGATTTTCTTCTCCAATAGAAAGAATCAATTACAGATTGTCCAGTTTCCTCCCCGAAACCTATCTATCTTAATGATCTCTTTCCTATTGATCACCCTCTGATCCTTGTAGATACTCAGCAACCTATCACAGAATCAAAGTACAACTCTTTCTTGTTGAGCACTCTCACCCAAGAAAGTAGTCACCAGTTTCTAGCTGGATTTTCTCGCTTTGTTTTTGTTTCAAAGAATTATTACAAACAGAATACAGAAAGAACAAAAAGTAGTCTTCAATCTTGGTCAAAATGGCTTCTCACAATTCTGGATATCAAAGATTTGTTTATGAGAATCCTTGTCTTTCAAGATCACTTTTCCAGCTATCTTTTTGATTGTTGATAATCCTCTTTTTCTATTTGATCTGAAAAAGTAATCTCAATGTATTAACCAAGTGTTATTGTGTATCAAGAATATTCAATGTATATTTCAGATTGATATCATTGTTATTATCATTCATGTTATTGAAAGACAGATTGAAGACAGTTTATATAGTTTCTGAAAAACACATTAATCAATCGATTTACCAATCGATTTCGTAAAGTGATAAACCAGTCTAATCGATTTGCCAATCGATTATCGTGTGTCTTGTTTTTCTTGAATCTTGAAACTATATAACCCAATCGATTTACCAATCGATTCTTTAAACAACATTTCTCAGTGATTATGTTAAGACTGATATGAATCGATTTCGTAATCGATTGCAGATGTTATGTTCAAACTGAAACACATATCAATCGATTCCATAATCGATTTATCAAATCTTCATAATCGATTAACAAATACTTAAAATCGATTTGGTCACACGCTCAGAGTTCACTGGGTTTTCAAAAGGTTTTGTCAATCGATTTGCCAATCGATTGAGTTTAAGTCAGTGACTCAGCTATTTTGATACTAATCGACGTGCCAATCGATTTGTATGTATTTGTCTGAAAACGTTCTTACCTGGGATTTGGTTCAATCGATTTCCCAATCGATTTCGACCAAATTTAACTTGATTGAAATATTACAACATAGATTGTCCAATCGATTTGTATGTCACAGGAAAAGTTATTTTGCAAGTGATTTTTAAGTAATCGATTTGCCAATCGATTACCCTTAAAACTGGGTTTCCACTGTGACTTATCCAATCGATTTCCCAATCGATTTATTTCAATCAGGTTTACTTTGTGAATTGTATAATCGATTTGTCAATCGATTACCCTCAAAACTGGGGTGCCACTGACTTGTGCATTTTCAATTTCTAATTCAGTCAGTCGATTGCCCAATCGATTATACCAACACAAACAGTTGTGTTTCCTTACACCTTTGTTATGAAATCGATTTCCCAATCGATTTGCTTCAATCAAAAATCAACTTTTGTTGATTTCTTGTGTTTCAAGCAACCTGTTCCAAGTGTGTAGGATTTGATTGTTGTTCCTGAAATCTTGCTCAATTCAAATATTAGATTTATCATGTATTGTATGAACATTGTTGAATTATTAATTATGTCAAAATTAGGAATCAAAGGATCAAAATCCAACAATCTCCCCCTTTTTGGCATAATTGACAATTCATACAATTGTAACTTGAGCATTTCAAAACAACAAGCATAAGTGTATTATAAACAACATTATTACTTGTTATTAAGTAACAGAGCAAACTATATCATAAGTATCAAAGTAATAACAACATGCAGACAAACATCAACAATGCAACTGTCAAGTTATAATATTTCTCCCCCTTTGTCATTTAAGTCAAAAAGGTAGAAACAATTTCTCCCCCTATGTTAAAGAACATATGCATTGGGTTTGAAACATATAACACAGTGCATCAAAAACAATGAAGTTTATATGTATAAAGGCAAAATCAATCAATGCAATTAATGAGCAACTTAGATGATTAAGCCAAATGATATAACATTTATAAAAAATCATCATACATCACAGAATTATAACAAGTCAGAGCAAAACAGTATCAAACCTAAGGATCCTAAACACCTAGTGTGGGCTGGTCCTCACTATCATCTAAGGGAGAGGTTGAGACCGCTGTATTAACCTCAGCAGGTGTCTCCTCACCGTGAGTCTCAGGGTTAACTAGGGGGTTTGGGTTAGGTTCATCCGTAGCTTGTCGACCAATCTCTGCGACGTCTTCAAATGACAGTTTGATGCCGAGGTGTGTCTGAATCTCATCCACATTTTGAACAACTGAGTTCAAGGAGGCTTGCATAGTCCTTAAACTTGCTTCTACTCTGGACTGAAATTCCAACACTTTGGCATTGTGTGCCATCTGAGCTTCAATGAATTCCAAAATTCTGTTCACAAAATCAGGAGTAGCAGATTCAGTAACTGGTGGAGGCTGAGACTGAGGTTGAGGTTGGGGCTGGACAGGGTCAGCAGCTGCTTGAGGTCTTATCCATTTACCATGTAATCGCTTCAGTTGCATCTGATTCACTATCGATTCACCAAACACCAATGTCGTTTTAGCAGATTCCTCATTTCCAAATGAGACCTTGAAGTGTTTGAGAATTTTAGTTATCAACTGTGGATAAGGCAGCATCAGCTTGCTTTGAGATGCTTCCAACATGTGCCTTAGCACAATCCAACACCAGCTCATCCTTAACTCTTTGGATAAGCCCCACAACAGTATGATGTCCAACTTCTGGACTACTGCGTGATTTCCCGATCGTGGAACCAGCATACGCGTCAAAGCATACATCAACATCCTCTGTTGAACCTTCATCTGACCAATGGGCAGTGAAATCGATTCAACAAACCCATCGACCATCAGGTCTTTAACTGCGGTATGCCTATCAAGTGTTTCTTCCCAACCTTCATCGGCAGTGTCGGCTTCTGTGCTGCCATCAATAGATTTGCCGTAGAAAGGCAATCCAGATAAAGTTGAGAAATCATCAAAAGTCATTGTAATTCTTTTTCCCTTAACTGAAGCAGTAAAACCTTCTTCAGTCATCTTGAATGTAGAATAAAACTCCCTGATCAGCCTTGGATAGCTGTCGAGTGTAGAAGACAGAAAACTTTCCAATCCATGAAACCTGAGGTGGTTCTGAAAAGTAAATTCCACAACATCAAAATATTCAAAATCCATGGTTCTAGCTTCATGAATTTTCCTTTTTGCGAAGTCTGTAGACAAAGATGGTTGTACCTCCTTTTCCTTAGGTGCAGAGACCTTCTTAGGAGGTGGAGAAGAAGTAGGCTTCTTCTTCCTTTTCTGAGTAATTACTTTCATGGCATCAGCCATGAGCTTTTCAGTAGGGGGCTCTTTGCGTTTCTTCGACTTTTCCTGGATTGGGGCAGGAGCTTTTCCTTTATCCTTTGCAAGTATTTTGTGAGTTGGGATGGGTACTCTTTTTGTTAAAGTTGGAGGTGGTGATGGTGTTTCACTGGTGGAAGAAGATGATGGAGATGGAGTGCGTGCTTGAGTCTGTTTTACTCGGGCCATATCAACAATTTTGTGTAGATTCGAAGTAGGTAGAATGTAGAATGCAGATTCAAACAAATGCAGAGACAGAAGAATGAAGAACACAAGAGAAAAGCAGAGAAAATCTGGAAAACAAAGTGCAGAAATCGATTTAGAACTGTTCCTTTTATACTCTTGACCTAGTAAATCGATTTCCCAATCGATTAGGTTACCGTTGCTGGGAATCCTCAATCGATTCAGTAATGATGAAGTGCCAACGGCTAGTAACTTTGAGTAACGGTCATATTTCAAATCGATGTTCAAATCGAATTCCAGTTTTACTTAATCGATTCCCAAATCGATTGTCTTAAGGTTGAACACTTAGCTAATCGATTTCCAAATCGATGCTCGTGAAGGTTAAAAAAAAATTTCTGAAATTTTGAATCCTGGGCTAAAGTAATCGATTCCCAAATCGATTTTATAAACCTTTTACCATGCTGGTAATCGATTTCCAAATCGATGTAACTGGAAAACATTACTGAAAAGTACCAGAATCATCAAAAACTTACACTTCACTAGGATCAATGATCCCTAGTTTCATCCTTATGTTCAAAAAACTTTCTTTTGGCAATGCTTTTGTGAAGATATCAGCTAATTGTTCTGTAGTGTTCACATACTCAAGTTTGATAACTCCATTCTGAAAGTGGTCTCTTATGATGGATGAACATTTAGGTCATTTTCGTTCTGCCGAGGCTTATTCTTGTCCAATTAGGGTTTTTAACCAATCTTGTTCAACAAACAAGTTCGTTTGTGTCATTGGATGAACAATTAGGTCATTTTTGTCCTCCTTAGGTTTATTCTAGTCAAGTTAGGCGTTTTAACCAATCTTGTTAATCTAAGACGTTCATTTGTGTCATTGGATGAACATTTAGGTCATTTTCGTCCTCCCTAGGTTTATTCTTGTCCAACTAGGCTTTTTAACCAATCTTGTGCATTCAATAGGTGTGTTTGTGTCATTGGATAAACATTTAGGTCAATTTCGTCCTCCCTAGTCTTATTCTTCTCCAATTAGGGTTTTTAACCAATCTTGTGCATCCCATAGCTGTATTTGTGTCATTGGATGAACATTTAGGTCATTTTCGTCCTCGCTAGACTTATTATTGTGCAACTAGGGTTTTTAACCAATCTTGTGCATTTAATAGGTGTGTTTGTGTCATTGGATGAACATTTAGGTCGTTTTCATTCTCCCTAGGCTTATTCTCGTCCAATTACGGTTTTTAACCAATCTTGTTCAACCAACAAGTTCATTTGTGTCATTGGATGAACATTTAGGTCATTTTTGTCCTCCTTAGGTTTATTCTAGTCCAATTAGGGGTTTTAACCAATCTTGTGCATCCAATAGGAGTGTTGTGTCATTGAATGAATATTTAGGTCATTTTCGTCATCTTTAGGCTTATTCTTATCTAATTAGGGTTTTTAACCAATCTTGTTCAACTAACAAGTTCATTTGTGTCATTGGATGAACGTTTAGGTCATTTTCATCCTCCCCAGGTTTACTTTAGTCACATTATGGTTCTTTACAAATCTTGTGCATCCAATAGGTGTGTTTGTGTCATTGGATTCACATTTAGGTCATTTTCGTCCTCTCTAGGCTTATTATTGTCCAATTAGTGTTTTTAACCAATCTTGTTCTTCTAATAAGTTCATTTGTTTCATTGGATGAACATTTAGGTCATTTTCGTCCTCCCTAGCTTTATTCTAGTCCAAATAGGATTTTTAACCAATCTTTTGCATCCAATAGGTGTCTTTGTGTCATTGGATGAACATTTAGGTCATTTTTGTCCTCCTTTGGTTTATTCTAGTCCAATTTGGGGTTTTAACCAATCTTGTGCATCCAATAGGTGTGTTTGTGTCATTGAATGAACATTTAGGTCATTTTCGTCCTCCCTAGACTTATTCTGTTCCAACTACGGTTTTTAACCAATCTTGTGCATTCAATAGGTGTGTTTGTGTCATTGCAAAAACATTTAGGTCGTTTTCGTTCTCCCTAGGCTTATTCTTGTCCAATTAGGGTTTTTAACCAATCTTGTGCATCCAATAGGTGTGTTTGTGTCATTGCAAAAACATTTAGGTCGTTTTCGTTCTCCCTAGGCTTATTCTTGTCCAATTAGGGTTTTTAACCAATCTTGTGCATCCAATAGGTGTGTTTGTGTCATTGCAAAAACATTTAGGTCGTTTTCGTT
Organism: Cicer arietinum; assembly: GCF_000331145.2. Lineage (NCBI taxonomy): Eukaryota > Viridiplantae > Streptophyta > Magnoliopsida > Fabales > Fabaceae > Cicer > Cicer arietinum. The sequence goes on along the minus strand of NW_027339976.1, from coordinate 11,132 downwards.
CTCCCTAGGCTTATTCTTGTCCAATTAGGGTTTTTAACCAATCTTGTGCATCCAATAGGTGTGTTTGTGTCATTGCAAAAACATTTAGGTCGTTTTCGTTCTCCCTAGGCTTATTCTTGTCCAATTAGGGTTTTTAACCAATCTTGTTCAACCAACAAGATCATTTGTGTCATTTTATGAACATTTAGGTCATTTTTGTCCTCCTTAGGTTTATTCTAGTCAATTAGGGGTTTTAACCAATCTTGTGCAACCAATAGGTGTGTTTGTGTCATTGGATGAACATTTAGGTCATTTTCGTCCTTTCTAGGCTTACTCTTGTCCAATTAGGGTTTTTAACTAATCTTGTTCTTCTTATAAGTTCATTTGTTTCATTGGATGAACGTTTATGTCATTTTCGTCCTCCCTAGTCTTATTCTTGTCCAATTATGGTTTTTAACCAAATTTTGTGGATCCAACAGGTGTGTTTGTGTCATGGGAGGAACATTTAGGTCATTTTCGTCCTCCTTAGTCTTATTCTTTTTCAATTAGGGTTTTTAACCAATCTTGTGCATCCAATAGGAGTGTTTGTTTTATTGGATGAACATTTAGGTCATTTTCGTCCTCCCTAGGTTTATTCTAGTCCAATTAGGGTTTTAACCAATCTTGTGCATCCAATAGGAGTGTTTGTTTTATTGGATGAACATTTAGGTCATTTTCGTCCTCCCTAGGTTTATTCTAGTCCAATTAGGGTTTTAACCAATCTTGTGCATCCAATAGGAGTGTTTGTTTTATTGGATGAACATTTAGGTCATTTTCGTCCTCCCTAGGTTTATTCTAGTCCAATTAGGGTTTTAACCAATCTTGTGCATCCAATAGGAGTGTTTGTTTTATTGGATGAACATTTAGGTCATTTTCGTCCTCCCTAGGTTTATTCTAGTCCAATTAGGGTTTTAACCAATCTTGTGCATCCAATAGGAGTGTTTGTTTTATTGGATGAACATTTAGGTCATTTTCGTCCTCCCTAGGTTTATTCTAGTCCAATTAGGGTTTTAACCAATCTTGTGCATCCAATAGGAGTGTTTGTTTTATTGGATGAACATTTAGGTCATTTTCGTCCTCCCTAGGTTTATTCTAGTCCAATTAGGGTTTTAACCAATCTTGTGCATCCAATAGGAGTGTTTGTTTTATTGGATGAACATTTAGGTCATTTTCGTCCTCCCTAGGTTTATTCTAGTCCAATTAGGGTTTTAACCAATCTTGTGCATCCAATAGGAGTGTTTGTTTTATTGGATGAACATTTAGGTCATTTTCGTCCTCCCTAGGTTTATTCTAGTCCAATTAGGGTTTTAACCAATCTTGTGCATCCAATAGGAGTGTTTGTTTTATTGGATGAACATTTAGGTCATTTTCGTCCTCCCTAGGTTTATTCTAGTCCAATTAGGGTTTTAACCAATCTTGTGCATCCAATAGGAGTGTTTGTTTTATTGGATGAACATTTAGGTCATTTTCGTCCTCCCTAGGTTTATTCTAGTCCAATTAGGGTTTTAACCAATCTTGTGCATCCAATAGGAGTGTTTGTTTTATTGGATGAACATTTAGGTCATTTTCGTCCTCCCTAGGTTTATTCTAGTCCAATTAGGGTTTTAACCAATCTTGTGCATCCAATAGGAGTGTTTGTTTTATTGGATGAACATTTAGGTCATTTTCGTCCTCCCTAGGTTTATTCTAGTCCAATTAGGGTTTTAACCAATCTTGTGCATCCAATAGGAGTGTTTGTTTTATTGGATGAACATTTAGGTCATTTTCGTCCTCCCTAGGTTTATTCTAGTCCAATTAGGGTTTTAACCAATCTTGTGCATCCAATAGGAGTGTTTGTTTTATTGGATGAACATTTAGGTCATTTTCGTCCTCCCTAGGTTTATTCTAGTCCAATTAGGGTTTTAACCAATCTTGTGCATCCAATAGGAGTGTTTGTTTTATTGGATGAACATTTAGGTCATTTTCGTCCTCCCTAGGTTTATTCTAGTCCAATTAGGGTTTTAACCAATCTTGTGCATCCAATAGGAGTGTTTGTTTTATTGGATGAACATTTAGGTCATTTTCGTCCTCCCTAGGTTTATTCTAGTCCAATTAGGGTTTTAACCAATCTTGTGCATCCAATAGGAGTGTTTGTTTTATTGGATGAACATTTAGGTCATTTTCGTCCTCCCTAGGTTTATTCTAGTCCAATTAGGGTTTTAACCAATCTTGTGCATCCAATAGGAGTGTTTGTTTTATTGGATGAACATTTAGGTCATTTTCGTCCTCCCTAGGTTTATTCTAGTCCAATTAGGGTTTTAACCAATCTTGTGCATCCAATAGGAGTGTTTGTTTTATTGGATGAACATTTAGGTCATTTTCGTCCTCCCTAGGTTTATTCTAGTCCAATTAGGGTTTTAACCAATCTTGTGCATCCAATAGGAGTGTTTGTTTTATTGGATGAACATTTAGGTCATTTTCGTCCTCCCTAGGTTTATTCTAGTCCAATTAGGGTTTTAACCAATCTTGTGCATCCAATAGGAGTGTTTGTTTTATTGGATGAACATTTAGGTCATTTTCGTCCTCCCTAGGTTTATTCTAGTCCAATTAGGGTTTTAACCAATCTTGTGCATCCAATAGGAGTGTTTGTTTTATTGGATGAACATTTAGGTCATTTTCGTCCTCCCTAGGTTTATTCTAGTCCAATTAGGGTTTTAACCAATCTTGTGCATCCAATAGGAGTGTTTGTTTTATTGGATGAACATTTAGGTCATTTTCGTCCTCCCTAGGTTTATTCTAGTCCAATTAGGGTTTTAACCAATCTTGTGCATCCAATAGGAGTGTTTGTTTTATTGGATGAACATTTAGGTCATTTTCGTCCTCCCTAGGTTTATTCTAGTCCAATTAGGGTTTTAACCAATCTTGTGCATCCAATAGGAGTGTTTGTTTTATTGGATGAACATTTAGGTCATTTTCGTCCTCCCTAGGTTTATTCTAGTCCAATTAGGGTTTTAACCAATCTTGTGCATCCAATAGGAGTGTTTGTTTTATTGGATGAACATTTAGGTCATTTTCGTCCTCCCTAGGTTTATTCTAGTCCAATTAGGGTTTTAACCAATCTTGTGCATCCAATAGGAGTGTTTGTTTTATTGGATGAACATTTAGGTCATTTTCGTCCTCCCTAGGTTTATTCTAGTCCAATTAGGGTTTTAACCAATCTTGTGCATCCAATAGGAGTGTTTGTTTTATTGGATGAACATTTAGGTCATTTTCGTCCTCCCTAGGTTTATTCTAGTCCAATTAGGGTTTTAACCAATCTTGTGCATCCAATAGGAGTGTTTGTTTTATTGGATGAACATTTAGGTCATTTTCGTCCTCCCTAGGTTTATTCTAGTCCAATTAGGGTTTTAACCAATCTTGTGCATCCAATAGGAGTGTTTGTTTTATTGGATGAACATTTAGGTCATTTTCGTCCTCCCTAGGTTTATTCTAGTCCAATTAGGGTTTTAACCAATCTTGTGCATCCAATAGGAGTGTTTGTTTTATTGGATGAACATTTAGGTCATTTTCGTCCTCCCTAGGTTTATTCTAGTCCAATTAGGGTTTTAACCAATCTTGTGCATCCAATAGGAGTGTTTGTTTTATTGGATGAACATTTAGGTCATTTTCGTCCTCCCTAGGTTTATTCTAGTCCAATTAGGGTTTTTAACCAATCTTGTGCATCCAATAAGTTCATTTGTGTCATTGGATTAACATTTAGCTCATTATCGTCCTCCCTAGGCTTATTCTTATCCAATTAGGGTTTTTAACCAATCTTGTGTGATTGGATGAACATTAAGGTCATTTCCGTCCTCCCTATGATTATTTTAGTCCAATTAGGGTTTTTAACCAATCTTGTGCATCCAATACGTGTGTTTGTGTCATTGGATGAACATTTAGGTCATTTTCGTCCTCTCTAGGCTTATTCTTGTCGAATTAGGGTTTTTAATTAATGTTGTTCATCCAATAAGTTCGTTTGTTTCATTGAATGAACATTTGGGTCGTTTTCGTCCTCCCTAGTCTTATTCTTGTCCAATTATGGTTTTTAACCAAATTTTGTGGATCCAACAGGTGTGTTTGTGTCATTGGAGGAACATTTAGGTCATTTTTGTCCTCCCTAGGATTATTCTTGTCCAATTAGGGTTTTTAACCAATCTTGTGCATTCAATAGGTGTGTTTGTGTCATTGGAGGAACATTTAGGTCATTTTTGTCCTCCCTAGGATTATTCTTGTCCAATTAGGGTTTTTAACCAATCTTGTGCATTCAATAGGTGTGTTTGTGTCATTGGAGGAACATTTAGGTCATTTTTGTCCTCCCTAGGATTATTCTTGTCCAATTAGGGTTTTTAACCAATCTTGTGCATTCAATAGGTGTGTTTGTGTCATTGGAGGAACATTTAGGTCATTTTTGTCCTCCCTAGGATTATTCTTGTCCAATTAGGGTTTTTAACCAATCTTGTGCATTCAATAGGTGTGTTTTTGTCATTGGATGAACATATAAGTCATTTTCGCCCTCCCTAGGCTTATTCTTGTCCAATTATGGTTTTTAAACAATCATATTCTTCCTATAAGTTCATTTGTGTCATGGGATTAACATTTAGGTCTTTTTCGCCCTCCCTAGGCTTATTCTTGTCCAATTAGGGTTTTTAACCAATCTTGTGCATTCAATAGGCGTGTTTGTGTCATTGGAGGAACATTTAGGTCATTTTCGTCCTCCTTAGTCTTATTCTTTTTCAATTAGGGTTTTTAACCAATCTTGTGCATTCAATAGGCGTGTTTGTGTCATTGGAGGAACATTTAGGTCATTTTCGTCCTCCTTAGTCTTATTCTTTTTCAATTAGGGTTTTTAACCAATCTTGTGCATTCAATAGGCGTGTTTGTGTCATTGGAGGAACATTTAGGTCATTTTCGTCCTCCTTAGTCTTATTCTTTTTCAATTAGGGTTTTTAACCAATCTTGTGCATTCAATAGGCGTGTTTGTGTCATTGGAGGAACATTTAGGTCATTTTCGTCCTCCTTAGTCTTATTCTTTTTCAATTAGGGTTTTTAACCAATCTTGTGCATTCAATAGGCGTGTTTGTGTCATTGGAGGAACATTTAGGTCATTTTCGTCCTCCTTAGTCTTATTCTTTTTCAATTAGGGTTTTTAACCAATCTTGTGCATTCAATAGGCGTGTTTGTGTCATTGGAGGAACATTTAGGTCATTTTCGTCCTCCTTAGTCTTATTCTTTTTCAATTAGGGTTTTTAACCAATCTTGTGCATTCAATAGGCGTGTTTGTGTCATTGGAGGAACATTTAGGTCATTTTCGTCCTCCTTAGTCTTATTCTTTTTCAATTAGGGTTTTTAACCAATCTTGTGCATTCAATAGGCGTGTTTGTGTCATTGGAGGAACATTTAGGTCATTTTCGTCCTCCTTAGTCTTATTCTTTTTCAATTAGGGTTTTTAACCAATCTTGTGCATTCAATAGGCGTGTTTGTGTCATTGGAGGAACATTTAGGTCATTTTCGTCCTCCTTAGTCTTATTCTTTTTCAATTAGGGTTTTTAACCAATCTTGTGCAACCAATAAGTTCATTTGTGTCATTGGATGAACATTTAGGTCATTTTCGCCCTCCCTAAACTTATTATTGTCCAACTAAGGTTTTTAACCAATCTTGTGCATTCAATAGGCGTGTTTGTGTCATTGGAGGAACATTTAGGTCATTTTTGTCCTCCCTAGGATAATTCTTGTCCAATTAGGGTTTTTAGCCAATCTTGTGCAACCAATAAGTTCTTTTGTTTCATTGGATGAACATTTAGTTCATTTTCGTCCGCCCTAGGTTTATTCTAGTCCAAGTATGGTTTTTAACCAATCTTGTGCATCTAATAGGTGTCTTTGTGTCATTGGATGAACATTTAGGTCATTTTCGTCCTCCCTTGTCTTATTCTTTTCCAATTAGGGTTTTTAACCAATCTTGTGCATCCAATAGGTGTGTTTGTGTCATTGGATGAACATTTAGGTCATTTTCGTCCTCCCTTGTCTTATTCTTTTCCAATTAGGGTTTTTAACCAATCTTGTGCATCCAATAGGTGTGTTTGTCTCATTGGATGAACATTTAGGTTATTTTTGTCCTCCCTTAGCTTATTCTTATCAAAATAGGTTTTTTAACCAATCATGTGCATCCAATAGGTGTGTTTGTGTCATTGGATGAACATTTAGGTCATTTTCGTCCTCCCTTGTCTTATTCTTTTCCAATTAGGGTTTTTAACCAATCTTGTGCATTCAATAGGTGTGTTTTTGTCATTGGATGAACATATAGGTCATTTTTGTCCTCCCTAGGCTTATTGTTGTCCAATTAGGGATTTTAACCAATCATATTCTTCCTATAAGTTCATTTGTGTCATGGGATTAACATTTAGGTCTTTTTCGCCCTCCCTAGGCTTATTCTTGTCCAATTAGGGTTTTTAACCAATCTTGTGCATCCAATAGGAGTGTTTGTTTTATTGGATGAACATTTAGGTCATTTTCGTCCTTCCTAGACTTATTCTTGTCCAACTAGGGTTTTTAACCAATCTTGTGCATCCAATAGGTGTTTTAGAGTCATTGGATGAACATTTAGGTCATTTTCGTCCTCCCTAGTCTTATTCTTGTCCAATTAGGGTTTTTAACCAATCTTGTGCATGCAATAAGTTCATTTGTGTCATTGGATGAACATTTAGGTCATTTTCGTCCTCCCTAGGCTTATTCTTGTCCAATTAGGGTTTTTAACCGAACTTGTGCATCCAATAGGTCTGTTTGTGTCATTGGATGAATGTTTAGTTCATTTTCGTACTCCCTAGGTTTATTCTAGTCGAATTAGGGTTTTTAACCAATCTTGTGCATGCAATAAGTTCATTTGTGTCATTGGATGAACATTTAGGTCATTTTCGTCCTCCCTAGGCTTATTCTTGTCCAATTAGGGTTTTTAACCAATCTTGTGCATGCAATAAGTTCATTTGTGTCATTGGATGAACATTTAGGTCATTTTCGTCCTCCCTAGGCTTATTCTTGTCCAATTAGGGTTTTTAACCAAACTTGTGCATCCAATAGGTCTGTTTGTGTCATTGGATGAACATTTAGGTCATTTTAGTCCTTCCTAGACTTATTCTTGTCCGAATAGTGTTTTTAACAAATCATGTGCATCCAATAGGTGTGTTTGTGTCATTGGATGAAGATTTAGGTCATTTTCGTCCTCCCTAGACTTATTCTTGTCCAACTAGGGTTTTTTACCAATCTTGTGCATCCAATAAGTTCATTTGTGTCATTGGATGAACATTTAGGTCATTTTCGTCGTTCCTTGGCTTATTCTTGTCCAATTAGGGTTTTTAACCAATCTTGTGCATCCAATAGGTGTCTTTGTGTCATTGTATGAATGTTTAGGTCATTTTCGTCTTCCCTAGTTTTATTCTAGTCCAATTAAGGTTTTTAACCAATCTTGTGCAGCCAATATGTGTGTTTGTGTCATTGGATGAACATTTAGGTCATTTTTGTCCTCCCTATACTTATTCTTGTCTAATTAGGGTTTTTAAGCTATCTTGTGCATCCAATAAGTTCATTTGTGTCATTGGATTAACATTTAGGTCATTTTCGTCCTCCCTAGGCTAATTCTTATCCAATTAGGGTTTTTAACCAATCTTGTGCAACCAATAAGTTCATTTGTGTCAATCTATGAACATTAAGGTCATTTTCGTCCTCCCTAGGTTTATTCTAGTCCAATTAGGGTTTTTAACCAATCTTGTGCATCCAATAGGTGTGTTTGTGTCATTGGATGAACATTTAGGTCTCTTTCGTCCTCTCTAGGCTAATTCTTGTTCAATTAGGGTTTTTAACCAATCTTGTTCTTCTAATAAGTTCATTTGTTTCATTGGATGAACATTTAGGTCATTTTCGTCCTCTCTAGGCTTATTCTTGTTCAATTAGGGTTTTTAACCAATCTTGTTCTTCTAATAAGTTCATTTGTTTCATTGGATGAACATTTAGGTCATTTTCGTCCTCTCTAGGCTTATTCTTGTTCAATTAGGGTTTTTAACCAATCTTGTTCTTCTAATAAGTTCATTTGTTTCATTGGATGAACATTTAGGTCATTTTCGTCCTCTCTAGGCTTATTCTTGTTCAATTAGGGTTTTTAACCAATCTTGTTCTTCTAATAAGTTCATTTGTTTCATTGGATGAACATTTAGGTCATTTTCGTCCTCTCTAGGCTTATTCTTGTTCAATTAGGGTTTTTAACCAATCTTGTTCTTCTAATAAGTTCATTTGTTTCATTGGATGAACATTTAGGTCATTTTCGTCCTCTCTAGGCTTATTCTTGTTCAATTAGGGTTTTTAACCAATCTTGTTCTTCTAATAAGTTCATTTGTTTCATTGGATGAACATTTAGGTCATTTTCGTCCTCCCTAGGTTTATTCTAGTCCGATTAGGTTTTTTAACCAATCTTGTGCATCAAATAGTTGTGTTTGTGTCAATGGATGATAATAAGGTCATTTTCGACCTCCCTACACTTATTCTTGTCGAACTAGGGTTTTTAACCAATCTTGTGCATTCAATAGGTGTGTTTCTGTCATTGGATGAACATTTAGGTCATTTTCGTTCTCCCTAGGCTTATTCTTATCCAATTAGGGTTTTTCACCAATCTTGTACAACCAACAAGTTCATTTGTGTCATTGGGTGAACATTTAGGTCATTTTTGTCCTCCTTAGGTTTATTCTAGTCCAATTAAGGGTTTTAATCAATCTTGGGCATCCAATAGGTGTGTTTGTGTCATTCGATGAACATTAAGTTCATTTTCGTCCTCTCTAGGCTTATTATTGTCCAATTTGGATTTTTAACCAATCTTGTTCTTCTAATAAGTTCTTTTGTTTCATTGGATGAACATTTAGGTCATTTTCGTCCTCCCTAGGTTTATTCTAGTCCAATTAGGGTTTTTAACCAATCTTGTGCATCCAATATGTGTGTTTGTGTCATCGGATGAACATTTAGGTAGTTTTTGTCCTCCCTATGCTTATTCTTGTCTAATTAGGGTTTTTAAC
>NW_027339976.1:0-996 GCF_000331145.2 Cicer arietinum | reverse complement strand
CTCCCTAGGTTTATTCTAGTCCAATTAGGGTTTTTAACCAATCTTATGCATCCAATAGGTGTGTTTGTGTCATTGGATGAACATTTAGGTCATTTTCGTCCTCTCTAGGCTTATTCTTGTCCAATTAGGGTTTTTAACCAACCTTGTTCTTCTAATAAGTTCATTTGTTTCATTGGATTGACATTTAGGTCATTTTCGCCCTCCCTAGGTTTATTCTAGTCCAATTAGGGTTTTTAACCAATCTTGTGCATTCAATAGGTGTCTTTGTGTCATTGGATGAACGTTTAGGTCATTTTCATCCTCCCTAGGTTTATTCTAGTCCAATTAGGGTTTTTAACCAATCTTGTGCATTCAATAGGTGTCTTTGTGTCATTGGATGAACGTTTAGGTCATTTTCATCCTCCCTAGGTTTATTCTAGTCCAATTAGGGTTTTTAACCAATCTTGTGCATTCAATAGGTGTCTTTGTGTCATTGGATGAACGTTTAGGTCATTTTCATCCTCCCTAGGTTTATTCTAGTCCAATTAGGGTTTTTAACCAATCTTGTGCATCCAATAGGTAGTTTTTGTCCTCCCTATGCTTATTCTTGTCTAATTAGGGCTTTTAACCTATCTTGTGCATCCAATAAGTTCATTTGTGTCATTGGAATAACATTTGGGTCATTTTCGTCCTCCCTAGGCTTATTCTTGTCCAATTATGGTTTTTAATCAAACTTGTGCTTCCAATAGGTCTGTTTGTGTCATTGGATGAACATTTAGGTCATTTTCGTCCTTCCTAGATTTATTCTTTTCGAAATAGTGTTTTTAACAAATCAGGTGCATCCAATAGGTGTGTTTGTGTCATTGGATGAACATTTACGTCATTTTCGTCCGTCCTAGACTTAATCTTGTCGAAATAGTGTTTTTAACAAATCAGGTGCATCCAATAGGTGTGTTTGTGTCATCGGATTTACATTTAGGTCATTTTTGTCCTCCCTAGGCTTATTCTTGTTCAATT
>NW_027339975.1:19596-20610 GCF_000331145.2 Cicer arietinum | reverse complement strand
GTTGGTCCCATATGTGCAAAAGAGTAAATGGATTAAAATTTTAGGTGATTTTGGTCGTTACTACATTTATTAAAGTTCAATTTTGTTCATAATCAATGTAGTTGGTCTAATTAGTGTAAAAGTCTCAATGAATTAATATTGTAGGTCATTTTGGTCTTTTTTACTAGGTTAATTCTAGTCCATTTGGATTCTTAGTCGAGGTAGTTCGTCCAATAAGGGCAAAAGTTTAAATGGATTAATATTTTAGGTCATTTTGGTCTTTACTAGGTTTATTCTGGTCCATTTGGGTTCCTAAACTATGTAGTTTGTCCAAAAAGTTAAAAAGTCTCAATGGAAAATTATTGTAAGTCATTTTAGTCATTTCTGGGTTTATTCTTATTCATTGTGGTTCTTAATGAATGAAGTATGTCCAATAAGTGCGTAAGTTTCAATGGGTTAATTTTTTAGGTCATTTTGGTCTTTACAAGGTTTATTCTAGTCCATTTTATTTTTTAATCAGTGTAGTTGGTCTAACAAGTGCAAAAGTCTCAATGGATTAATATTGTAGGTCATTTTGGTCTTTCTTAGGTTTATTCTAGTCCATTTCTATTTTTAATCAATGTAGTCTGTCCAATAAGTGAAAAATTCTCAATGGATTGTTATTGAAGGCCATTTTTGTTTTTACAAGCATTATTCTAGTCCATTTTGGTTATAAAACTATGTACTTTGTCCAATAAGTACAAAAGTCTAAATAGATTTATATTTAAGGTCATTTTGGTCTTTACTAGGTTTATTCTAGTCCATTTAGGTTCTTAATCAATTTAGTTCGTCCAACAAGTGGAAAAGTTTCAATAGATTAATATTTTAGGTCATTTGTGTCTTTAGTAGCTATATTCTAGTCCATTTTGGTTCTAAAACTATATAGTTTGTCCAACAAGTTAATTGTTGATGTGTATGACCTCGTAATAATCGGAATATATCAGAATGTATCAGTTCTTTATGAAATTAAATCAGAATTATACGCACAGCGGAATT
>NW_027339975.1:0-3444 GCF_000331145.2 Cicer arietinum | reverse complement strand
CGGATCAAATTGGCGTTGTTGTCGGGGACTCTCTGATAACAATATTAACCAATTTTAGAGTATTACTAACCATCCTAACAATTGTTTCTTTGTGTTTTGTTGCTCTAGAGATCAGATAGGCTTTTTTTTTTTTTTTTTTTAGGCACGTTTTTAGTAAAAAAATCCCAGTTTTCAGGCGATTGTCTCGAATTGCCCCGAAATTTCACCACAAAAGAAAAAAATATAAAGGAACAGGACTCCGATAGAAGGGACTTCTTACAGGATTTGATGCTCAAAATCCCAAATTCCTTGGTTTAGACGCTTTTTTCAATTTTTTGAATTTTTGATATTCTCCAAAAATTCCCAAAAAATATGTGTTGCCTTTCTTTAATTTTTAGTGGTATTTTTATATTTTTTGGATTTTTTATAGGGTTTTCGATTTTTCACTTCAATTTTAACGATAGGGACATTGTTGGAATTTTCAAAATTGTGATTTTGCTTTGCATTGTTAAGATGATGCATGAATAGGGCTAGTTTTGTAAATCTGCATTACCTTGAACCTGAAATAGATAAGACAGTTCATTTACATCATAGACTTAATAGATCTGCTAGTGCTAACGAGTCAGATAGTGAAAGTGACAACTTGCTGCAAAATATGGCTGATGCGAATAATAAAACCTTAAGACAACTTGCTGCACCTAATGTCACTTATAATGCATTGTGTATCACATATCCTGAAGTTATTATATCATTTTAACTTAAATATGGTTTAATATACTTGCTTCTAAAATTTATTGGTCTTGCAGATGAGGATCCCCACAAACACTTGATGGAATTCCATGTTGTGTGTTCTACCATGAAGCCTCAAGGAGTCACAAAAGACCATATTAAGCTGAGAGCCTTCCTATTTTCACTCCAAGATGCTGCCAATGACTGGTTATACTACCTTCAACCAGATTTTGTTACAAGTTGGAATGATCTCAAGAAATTATTTCTATAAAAATTCTTCCATGCCTCAAGAGCAGCTTCAATCAGAAAAGAAATATGTGGCATTAGGCAGATTGACAGGGAAACCTTACATGAGTATTGGAAGAGATTCAAGAAATTAGTGTCTAGCTATCCTCATCACCAAATTTCTGAACAATTGCTCATCCAATATTTTTAATGAAGGCTTGCTACCTATGGATAAAATCATTTTGGATGCTGCTAGTGGGGGAGCAGTTGTCGATAAGACCCCAGAAGCGGCAAAAGCTTTGATTGATAACATGTCCATTAATTCTCAGTAGTTTAAAACTAGAAGCAATTCAATAATGTTGGCAAGGGGTGTGAATGAAATTCAAGCTTCTTCCTTCAAAAATTTAGAAGGAAGACTTGATGAGCTTACATCTTTATTATAAAAAATTGGCAATAGGTAAAACCCAAACAGTGGTCTGTGGTATTGGCACTTCTCCAGAGCATCCTACAAATTCATGTCCTACATTACAAGAAGATCCAATTGTTGATGCTCCTCAAGCATATGCAACAAATATATACAATCCTCAAGCCAACTATGATCTGTCATCTAATAGGTACAATCCTGGTTGGAGAAACCATCCCAACCTGAGATGTGGGAATTCATCTGCACAACATCAACATAGGTAGCAGGAGCAGCAAAACATTCCACAACAACAAAACAATACACCTTCATTAGAGGACCTCATTAAGCAGATGGCTGTCTTAATTCTCCAATTTCAACAATGAACAAATTCCACCATTCAAAATTTGGAAACAAAGATTGGTCAGCTAGCCACTTCAATTAATCAATTGTAGACTCAGGGGTCAAACCAGTTGCCTGCACAGCCAGTAGTAAATCCAAATGCTCCCAATGTCAGTGCAATTACATTGAGGTCTAGGAAAGCTGTTGAAATACCAAAGGTATTTAAAACTGCTGTAAAAAATAACATGGTTGCTGAGGACACTTTGATACTTGAAACTGTTGATGTTGAGCAAAATATACCATTTCCTTTTCCTTAAAGGGCAATGAAGACTAAGAAAATGGGCGAGGCAAATAGGGACAAGGAGATCCTGGATACATTTAGGAAGATGGAAGTGAACATTCCCCTCCTTGAAGCAATTAAACAGATTCTAAGATATGCAAAATTTCTAAAAGATTTGTGCTCACACAATAGAAGGTTAAAAGGTAATGAAAGAGTAAACATGGGGCGTAATGTTTCATCCCTCATTCAGCCCATGCCTCATAAATGCAAAGATCCAGGAATTTTTTTGATTGCATGTACCATATGCAATAGTCAATTTGAAAATGCTATGTTAGATTTAGGAGCTTCATTAATGTTATGCCTACATCTATTTTTAACTCTCTTGCTCTTGGACCTTTACAAAGTACATGTATTACCATTCAATTGGCAAACATGAGCAATGCTCGTCCTGCTAGACTTATGGAGGATGTACTTGTTCGAGTTAATGAATTGATATTTCCTATAGATTTTTACATTCTGGACATGGAGGGAGAATGAGACAATAAGTCCAACAAGGCGCCTATCATTTTAGGCAAACCATTCTTGAACACTGTTAGAACAAAAATTGATGTACATGATGGAACTCTATCGGTGGAATTTGGTGATACCATTGTAAAATTTAACATCTTTGATGTATTGAAACACCCCATGGAAGAGCATTCTATTTTTCAAATGGAATTGCTTGCTAATTTGGTTGATGACACTTACCCCGATATGTTTGCTACTATTTTTCCTTCATTGTCTGGTTTTGATGATACTTATACTTGTGAATTTTGTACAGATACTCAATTGTGCTTTGATGTGCTGAGATCGAAGCTGCCATGCAGGCTGATCATTATGATGATATTGATATTGATATTTCTAACCTTGTGCTGAATTATGAAAAATGTCATTTTATGGTTGAACAAGGCATAGTTTTGGGACATGTGATCTCTAAATATGAGATATAAGTGGATCCTTCCAAGATTGATATGATTTCTAATTTCCTTACCCATCTTGCATTCGCGTGATTCATTCTTTTCTTGTCCATGCAGGTTTTTACAGAAGCTTTATCAAGGATTTTAGAAAGACAGCTCTTCTGCTGTCAAATTTGCTGCAAAAAGATGTAAGTTCGATCTTTGAAGACAAATGCAAGAAGTCATTTGATTTCTTAAAGGCAATACTGACCTCTACTTCCATAATTCAGCCACCCAATTGGATCCTCTCTTTTGAAATTATGTGTGATGCACAAAGTGTTAGTCCAATAAGTGCAAAACTCTCAATGGATTAATATTTTAGGTCATTTAAGTCTTTACTAGGTTTATTCAAGTCCATTTCGTTTCTTAATCAATGTAGTGCATTCAATAAATGCAAAACTTTCAATGAATTAATATTTCAGGTCATTTTTTTTTTACTAGCATTATTCTAGGCCATTTTGGTTCTAAAATTATGTAGTTTTTCGAATAAGTAC
>NW_027339974.1:6871-33000 GCF_000331145.2 Cicer arietinum | reverse complement strand
ATGCTGAATTATAATTGCATAGGAAACTGATTCTCTATTGTAACTGTGTGACGCAGTTAGAGCTGTCAATTTGACAAGCCTCCTAATTATTTGTCCCAGCCAACATTTTGAAGGGGCCAAAAAAATTAATAATTTAAAAGGCCCCCAAAAACAAGGCCCCCTAAATTAAAAGCCTCCTAAAAATTTGTGGGCTTAGGAGGCCCCTAGGCCCACTTTTTTTAAAAAAGAATCAATTTTCTTTTTTGAGAAATAAAGATTTTCAATTTTTTCACCGATAATTTTTTTTTTTTTTCTATAAAATTTTCCGATTTTTTTCGATAAAAAATGTTCGATTTTTTTCGATAAAAATTTCTGATTTTCTTTAGATAAAAATTTCCGATAAAAATTTTCTGACTTTTTTCGATAAAAAATTTTTGATTTTTTTCGATAAAAAGTTTCCGATTTTTTTTCGATAAAAAATGTCCAATTTTTTTCGATAAAAAATGTCCGACTTTTTTTGGGATAAAAAATGTTCGATTTTTTTTCGATAAAAAATTTTCACTTTTTTTTTAGTAAATTTTTTTTTTCAAGAAAAAAATCTTAAAATTAACAAAATATTATGGGCCTATGGGCCCTTAGGCCCCATTAAATAATGAGCCTAAATTAAGGGCCCCTTAAAAGATTATTTTGATAGGGGGCCTAATAATAAAACAAAAAAAGTAAAGGGGCCTTATAGTTGGGGGCTTTTTTTACGGCTCTAGACGCAGTTACACGTGTAATTTGAACTATCCGATCTTAAACGACTGACCAAAATTAATTAGTGCAGAGTAACTTTGTGATAGTTCTACAAAACTTGAAAAATGTACATAAAAGTTGAAAAATATATTTCCAACGAAAAGAAGTAAAAAAATATTTAAAATAATAGAATTAGTTATATTTCTAAGTCCTAATTTTTTCTGATTGGTTGATGTTATTGTGTAGATTTTGACAGTGATTATCTTCTCAAGTTGCTCAGCAGCATTGGCAGTTGGTTCAATGGAAAGCAAAGGGAACCCTCATGCTGGTTGGTTGCCAATATGTCACACATTTCCTATCTATTGCTTCAGAGTATTCTTAGCTATTGGAATTGGCTTTTTTGGCTCACTAATTTATGTCATGTTGCAATTATTGTGTATCCAAGAAGCATTTAATTCCATTCTCTTAGACTAATATTAAGTGCTTTCCTTTACTTTTTATTATTTCTTGTTTTTTAATACATTGGTAGGACTAAACCTTTTAGCATTTATCGTTGTCAAGATTGTACAATCAAGAGTTTCAATTTTTTTTGTTATAATGAGAATAGTATATTTATTATTTACTTGTCCAAATGTTATTTTGTTACTTTTCCAAATGTTATTTTTGTTCAAAATTATACTTTCACACGATATAAAAATTGCGATTTTTTTTGGATTTATACTTCGGAAGTAAGTTGAGAGATATAAGAACAAACTTTTACTTTTTTAGCGTTGTATTTTTTTTGGTTCAACATTCAAAATATACTTAATATGAAACAAATGTTATGTTGATTTCTAATCTTCATATTTATGGATTAGCTATAGGTTTAAACATAATGCACAATTATGGAAGTTGCAATTGAAAGAAGTTACTTAATAGTTGTTTGAATTGATATCGAATTTGACAAAATATGAATATCTCACCAAAATTACTTTTTAAAATTTCAACAAAATTATAATTCCACCGTGATTTCACCAAACTCACATTTAAACCAGACAAGTTTTTAATTACAATTTGGAAGCATAGGAATAGGATCACAAAGGACTTAACATTGCTAAATTGTACAAATCAAAGCTCTTTAGCCTCAAAATCGATACATTATGAACAAGTATCAAATTACTCACTCAACTTCACATATTTTTCCACTTCTTACAATTGAAATTAAACTATGTTACATGAAAACTCTCTTTCATCCATTTTACCTGTACTTGCATGCCAGCCTCTGCAAAAGCATTCCAAGCAGACTGATAAAGCCTCTGATCCAATCTTGTTCCTTCACTTTTCATGTCTTGTAAAAGTTTCACAAGTTCATCAACTTGACCAACTTTTGAGTAGACACCAACCATTGTACCAGCCATAGCTTTATCAATCACACCCTTATTGAGTCTATACTCATTATAAAGTTCAATGCATTTATCAAACTCTCCAATTTTACAATAAGCACCAATTATGCTCGTGTAAGTAATCTTATCAGGTGCAACTTTTCTTCTCTTCATTTCTTTCCACAATTTCTCAAGTTGCCTCAAATTCTTCTCCTTTCCATGCATGTCAATCAATGAATTGTAAATCCAAACATTCGGTTTGCACCCTCTTTCTTTCATCTTAGCAACTAGTCTCATTGCATTACTTAACCGACCTGTTTTACCATACATTACAATCATGCTTGAATAAGCCACAACACATTTATCAAATCCCTTTTGCTCCATCTCTGAGAAAACTTTCTCCGCTTTTATATTTTGTCCAAGACGGATATAGGCGTTTATAATCGAAGCGTAGGTGACTTGACCAGGTTCATATCCCTGAAAAATCAGTTTCTCGAAAACTTTGACAGAAGACGAAAACCCTCTTCTTTTGCTAAAACCATTGATAATAGCACATAGTACGCAATCAGAAACCTTGACATTAACATCCTTCATCGCCTCGACAACTTCCAAAGTCTTCTCCAATAAACCTTCTTCAACATACATTAGCACAAGCTTTAAATAAACCTCAGGATCCCTTATCATTGTTTTGTTTTTAGCTTCGACTAAAAGTTCCTCGGCCACATGAACCTCGCGCAAACGCGCAAAAGAACATATCAATGTAGAGTAAATAGAGTACTCAAAAACTCCTTTTTTATTCATATCTCTAAAGTACTCTAATGCTTCAAAAGCCCTTCCAAATTTCCCTAATGACTCACATAAAACACTATAGATTTGACCTAAATATCGATTTGAATTTCTTAACTTCCTACTTTCAAACTCATTAAACAATTGAACAACTCTTTCACAGTTATTAAGCCTCAAATAAGCTTCCATAATGTGTAAATAACATCTTGCATCTATAACAACACTAGTGGATTTCAATTTTTCATAAACCAAAACACTTCTTCTAAACATATGCAGCTTATTATAACTTTCCAAAGCAGAACCAAAAGCAAAAACACCAACTTCACTATTCAAGCTAAAAGCATCTAAAAGGGTCTCAGAAATCTTGAACTTTCTATTCTTAATGCAAAAACTAATCAACCTAGAACAAGTGGCAACATCAGGGAAAACATGATAAACCTTAAAGTCATGAGAAAGTGATGAAAAAAATTCCCATTTCTTGAATTTCATCAAATACCTTATCACATACTTCAAAGTTGATTTCTTTGGTATAAACTCTGATCTCTCTTTGAGTCTTTGATAGTAATCAAATGCAAGTTCATCCTTTTTTTGATCCTCAAACAACCCACATAGAAAATCATTCAAATTTTGATCATTTTCTAGCTTGGAATATTGTTGAGGGTCAGAAGAAAAGTTATTAACATCTAAATGAATCAAGGGGGTGTTGGAAGAAGGTTCTTCTAAAATGGGGGTGTGAGACGCAGATAAATTTGCAATGAAAAACTTTGGATTTGAGGTTGAAAGTGAGGAGAAAGAAGGGATGAATGCATGCAAGTTTGTTCTTCTTGTGGAACAATTTGTGCAAGCTAGCGACCAATCTGAAGAACATGAAATGGCCATAATAATTAACAAGTTTGGTTTGGAAATTTGGAAATGAAGAATGTTGTTGTTGATGATTGGAAGTTGTGGTTGGGACATGATTATGGTTCTATCCGAATTATGGATATCTCAACTTTGTGGAGTGAATTAGCCACTAAAAATGTGACACGTGGCGTAGAAAAATCGCAAAACATTTTAGCTTTGGGTTACATGAAATGAGAGCCACGTTAATATGTAGTAGCCATAAATAACCTTAATTTTATATTATGCCTTTTAAGGTCAAATAAAATTTGAACTTAGTGATTGTTTAAACAATTATTAGAAATCTTTTCTTCTAATTTTGGATTTAGATTAGGGGCATATACATGGTTAGGAAATATTATAAAAGTAAAATAGCCAAGTAGTTGGACTTAAAAGAATAACCAACTAGAACAATTATTTGTCTGACTTTTAATTACCTCCCAGCAGAAATATTGATTACTAGAACAATAAGTAAATTTTTTTCAATAAATTAGGGGTAAACTATAATATATAATCAGAATTTTTTAAAACTTTATAATTGTTTAAAAAAATCAGTTATTTCATTAGATAAATAATTACATAAAGAAGGATGCACCACACTATGCGTGTTACTTAATTGCTGTTTGACGCTGGCAAGATTCATGTTGCAATTGCGTAAGACGGAAAAAGAAAAAATAAGTGGTATGATAGATATAACAGTTAATTACTCTATCAACTTCTATTCTATGTCTCATAATAATTCATATACCTTCCATTCAGCCAAAGTCAAACCAAATAGTCAATTACTAACTGGCTGGTAGTTCATACTAAAATCGGTTCAAGATGAAATCATTGTTTGATTTGTTTCATATCATCTCAAACAAAATCTTCATCAAGCTAGAGCCACTGGATAACACAACCAAGTAGAAGGTTTTCTATTAATCACTTTGTCAAATTCCAGCAAAGCTGAACGAGGTATGACTTTTTTTTATCATTAAATGTTATACCAATCGTGTACTTAGTTGTGAATGCTTCTATAGTTTTTCTTTTGGTTATATCATAGTCACAAAGTTGGCATTGAGTATTCGAGCGTAGTATTTCAAGGAGAAAAGTTTAACTAGGAAAGATCAAACAACCAAAAGAAACAGATTATACTATAGAAAGAAAAGGAATCACTAAAGAAGTGAAGAATACATTTACGAACTTGTAACACTTTGTTTATACAAGACATCACTATCCCATTTTCCCAATTATGGTTGCTCAAACAACAGAACCAACCATTGACAAAGCAAATATCAGTTATAACACAGCTCGACATGTTTTGAGAATGCATGAAATGTCACGTTTTGAAATCTACAAGCTTTAATGAACCATAAAACCCATCATACAAGCTTTGTCACACCTAACATTGAAAAGACTAGCTTTCTGTGCTCTAAAAGTTACCCTTGAACTGTGAGAATCAGGTAAGGAGATTATCAACCACTGATGACTCCCTTTTTCTAGGTATGTTAAGCAGTTTTCAGCGAATAGGGTGATATTGTGTGATGCCACGCTTAGGTGGAAGCTTCCTCAAAATGAATAGGACCAAAGAAGAAGGTAATATTTCTGCCAACTGCAACAAAAATGTGAAAAGGGTAAGAGGAATAGTGGGAGACAGCAACAAATCAAAGCCATACAAATATTGTTTATCATGATTTACCCTTCATAGAAGTTTAAAAGTATGCCAACAGAATGTTGGCTTTATCATCGTGAATTTTTTATAAAAAAAATTGGGAAAGGGAAAATTATTATTAATAACGGTGACACTAATGGTCATTTTACAACTGTCCCATATAGAATTTGAACTTTGTCCCTTGAGATTATAATATTAAGCTTTTACCACTGAGCTAACACCTGGAGGACTATTTCTACATGAACTGCTAAAAGCACAATTATTGATACCTCACAAAAGCAATCTAATACCTTCCAATTGAAATCAGAACATCTATAACAATTATTTTCTTATAAACAAAATTTCCACATGTGATTGGAAATTTGATCTAGAGATGTGCTCAGCATGAATTGTTGGATTTTGAAACATATATGATTTAAACACACAGGCCACTTCCCATTGAGTTTAAGCAGGAAAAGGTTAGAAAAAATTTGGGTCAGAAATATTTAGACTACAAATATGTCAGGAATTCCACCACTCAGCTAAACTCTAAAAGCCAAAGTAACCAAATAAAGCACAGAATAGACCTAAAGAGAATAGCAGTGAGTAAAGGGCATTTTAGCCCAGTAGCATCTTAGTTGTATTTAGCAAGGGGGATGTGGTGTTCAAAGTGATGACTTCCAAGAATCCACATCCAATCTTCCAATGTCCCAACTAGATCCCCAATCTTACCAAACAAAAACGAAACAGCAAAAAGTATTGGCAGTAAAAAAATGAAATAGAGAAACACAGACAACCTTACCAGGTAATATATGAAGTTTAGAATAGGATGGTCCATGACATTAAGGTCCGCATGTTTATCAAATGCATTAAAACACATCTGACACAACAAAATACAATCAAACTCAATTTGAAAACCATCATAGGAATCACTGAGATTTAAAATAGAAGGGACTCACCATAATGCATCTGATAAGGAAACATAAAAAACATATGGTTGTCACATAGCCAACCTAAAAAGAAACATCACTTATTGTTAGAATTATATTTACAATATCTTTAGATTATCTACAAAAAATTCATATAAAACTCCATTTTCAAAGTCCCTAATCTCTCATTTACCTTTTCTCTCTCTCCTCCTTTATCTCTACAGAATTCCTATAATTTAAACATGGTAAGACAATAGCACCATCTTCTAAGGTCCCTATTCTCTCATTTACCTTTGCTCTATCTCCTCCTTTTATATCTACATATTTAGGAAATTAAAATAATGAGTTGTTAGCATGTACTGGGTACAGGTTATTGGGACCTCTAATACTTGGGGTTAGTAGTTCTAGTATATTAGTGGGTTTGGGGATTTAGGCTTGTTTTAGTAATCCTACACTCGACCTCTGTCAGACTGCATACCTCTTGCAGCTTCTTACGTCGCCCTTTGGATTCCACAGGAAAGCGTTGCAGCATCAAGAATAGTCTACAAAAAAACAGTAAGAAAGTGGACACAAAACGAGATGGGGAAATCACTGGTACTACAAAAGTGGGAACACAATATTTGCATATACAAATAACATTCACATTTAACTTAAGAATTGACCTCTAAAGGTGCTTGATTTAGGATATCTGCCTTAAGTTACAATCGTTAACAGAGAAAATAAAATGAAATAGCAAGTCACAAAAGCTCAAAAATATAAAGCTGTTCAATCTTGCCACATATCTGATGATCATCCCTTTAAAATATCATGAGAAGAATATCGGAGGAGTCATAAGATAAACAAGTAAACATCAATACCAGTACTCTAAGAGAAATGGGCCCCTAAGGTCCTAATAAATAAACTTCCAAGGACTTGCATGAGCCTGATACGAAGAAGTGGTATCTTGTAACCTAAATGCAATAAATTTCATTCCAAATTACATCAAAGGGGGTAGAAAAGCAAAATAAAAAACAACAATACCTTCCACCATAGAGAAGAAAGCCAAGGGCAGCAAACAAAGAAACCCCTATTGCAACATGTATACCATATGAATTAGCAAAAACTCAAAAAAGTTGAGATAAATTGAAACAACAAAAAAACTTCCAACAGACAAACCTGCAAAGAACACCTTAGACAGAATGACCAGCACACTGACTGGTTTCCACCATAATACCAACCACAAAACAATCTGTCATGCATTAACAAAACAAACACACAAAAACAAGATGGGTCATGCAACAAACTTAAAACTCGTGAACATGAAACAGCAATTTGATACTTTTCAATAAATATTGAAATTAGAATTAAAGGCACTAATGATAGACTTATTGAATATTAAAGGTCAACAGTTAGAGATCTGTTTTAGCCTCTTGAGGACATTACTGAAAAGGTAAGTAGCAGCACAGATTTTGTTAGGAACCCAAGATTTGGATTCCTAAGAAGTAACACTTTTATTAAGAACTAGGAGAGAAATCTCTCCTCCAAGGGTTTCCACTTCACAATAGAGACTATTCTCTATTTAACAATTGATTGCAATATTCAATGATATCTCAACTAACTACAGAACCCCTATTCATACAGAATAGTACTAACTACCTCATAACTAACTAACTATAACAACCATTAATTACTCTAATATCTATTATACTATATCCTAACAGGGAGACTCATTAGGAACTCTTTATCTAACACTGTACAAGTTTAATTCTGGGTGTTTAATTTGGGAATAAAATGCACGTTGTGTGAAACGGATTCTATTTTCATGTTATCGTAATAGATGCTACGATCTATTACAAAGTTTAATTCCGTGTGTTTGGTTTGGGAGTGAAGTACAAGTTTAGCTCTTATGCCGGGTACCCATAGAATTTCAGCTGCTTTATTGGCCAGACTGCTGTATTCAGCTAGAGAGAGTCCAATATCTACATAAAGAGAGCATTAAGAGGATACTGATGAAGCTATAACAGTGGGAGTAACTTGTCAAATGGAAGGAGGTGTATCAACAAAGCTATGATGTCACGACAGAAAAAGTGACGACATACAGGCTCTTAATTATTGTCCAAGGTAATAAAATATAAATTTGGGATCTAGCTTGTTAGAAAAGACTTGTATAGTTATTAAATATAACACTATTTCTTTCTGTCTCTACAATCATAACCTTACAATGAACAATATTGGATATCTAGCAAATTTACCTCCTGGCAAACCATATACTGACTCAAAACTAACGTCAAACATCTTTCAACAATTGATAACATATACTTAGCCTTTGTAAATGATATGTAATATTCAGGTGGTTTTTAGTGCCGCAATATAATCCAACAATTGATAACATATATTCAACCTTTGTAAATGATATGTCATGTTCAGGTGGTTTTTAGTGCCGCAATATAATCCAACAATTGATAACATATATTCAACCTTTGTAAATGATATGTCATGTTCAGGTGGTTTTTAGTGCCGCAATATAATCCAACAATTGATAACATATATTCAACCTTTGTAAATGATATGTCATGTTCAGGTGGTTTTTAGTGCCGCAATATAATCCAACAATTGATAACATATATTCAACCTTTGTAAATGATATGTCATGTTCAGGTGGTTTTTAGTGCCGCAATATAATCCAACAATTGATAACATATATTCAACCTTTGTAAATGATATGTCATGTTCAGGTGGTTTTTAGTGCCGCAATATAATCCAACAATTGATAACATATATTCAACCTTTGTAAATGATATGTCATGTTCAGGTGGTTTTTAGTGCCGCAATATAATCCAACAATTGATAACATATATTCAACCTTTGTAAATGATATGTCATGTTCAGGTGGTTTTTAGTGCCGCAATATAATCCAACAATTGATAACATATATTCAACCTTTGTAAATGATATGTCATGTTCAGGTGGTTTTTAGTGCCGCAATATAATCCAACAATTGATAACATATATTCAACCTTTGTAAATGATATGTCATGTTCAGGTGGTTTTTAGTGCCGCAATATAATCCAACAATTGATAACATATATTCAACCTTTGTAAATGATATGTCATGTTCAGGTGGTTTTTAGTGCCGCAATATAATCCAACAATTGATAACATATATTCAACCTTTGTAAATGATATGTCATGTTCAGGTGGTTTTTAGTGCCGCAATATAATCCAACAATTGATAACATATATTCAACCTTTGTAAATGATATGTCATGTTCAGGTGGTTTTTAGTGCCGCAATATAATCCAACAATTGATAACATATATTCAACCTTTGTAAATGATATGTCATGTTCAGGTGGTTTTTAGTGCCGCAATATAATCCAACAATTGATAACATATATTCAACCTTTGTAAATGATATGTCATGTTCAGGTGGTTTTTAGTGCCGCAATATAATCCAACAATTGATAACATATATTCAACCTTTGTAAATGATATGTCATGTTCAGGTGGTTTTTAGTGCCGCAATATAATCCAACAATTGATAACATATATTCAACCTTTGTAAATGATATGTCATGTTCAGGTGGTTTTTAGTGCCGCAATATAATCCAACAATTGATAACATATATTCAACCTTTGTAAATGATATGTCATGTTCAGGTGGTTTTTAGTGCCGCAATATAATCCAACAATTGATAACATATATTCAACCTTTGTAAATGATATGTCATGTTCAGGTGGTTTTTAGTGCCGCAATATAATCCAACAATTGATAACATATATTCAACCTTTGTAAATGATATGTCATGTTCAGGTGGTTTTTAGTGCCGCAATATAATCCAACAATTGATAACATATATTCAACCTTTGTAAATGATATGTCATGTTCAGGTGGTTTTTAGTGCCGCAATATAATCCAACAATTGATAACATATATTCAACCTTTGTAAATGATATGTCATGTTCAGGTGGTTTTTAGTGCCGCAATATAATCCAACAATTGATAACATATATTCAACCTTTGTAAATGATATGTCATGTTCAGGTGGTTTTTAGTGCCGCAATATAATCCAACAATTGATAACATATATTCAACCTTTGTAAATGATATGTCATGTTCAGGTGGTTTTTAGTGCCGCAATATAATCCAACAATTGATAACATATATTCAACCTTTGTAAATGATATGTCATGTTCAGGTGGTTTTTAGTGCCGCAATATAATCCAACAATTGATAACATATATTCAACCTTTGTAAATGATATGTCATGTTCAGGTGGTTTTTAGTGCCGCAATATAATCCAACAATTGATAACATATATTCAACCTTTGTAAATGATATGTCATGTTCAGGTGGTTTTTAGTGCCGCAATATAATCCAACAATTGATAACATATATTCAACCTTTGTAAATGATATGTCATGTTCAGGTGGTTTTTAGTGCCGCAATATAATCCAACAATTGATAACATATATTCAACCTTTGTAAATGATATGTCATGTTCAGGTGGTTTTTAGTGCCGCAATATAATCCAACAATTGATAACATATATTCAACCTTTGTAAATGATATGTCATGTTCAGGTGGTTTTTAGTGCCGCAATATAATCCAACAATTGATAACATATATTCAACCTTTGTAAATGATATGTCATGTTCAGGTGGTTTTTAGTGCCGCAATATAATCCAACAATTGATAACATATATTCAACCTTTGTAAATGATATGTCATGTTCAGGTGGTTTTTAGTGCCGCAATATAATCCAACAATTGATAACATATATTCAACCTTTGTAAATGATATGTCATGTTCAGGTGGTTTTTAGTGCCGCAATATAATCCAACAATTGATAACATATATTCAACCTTTGTAAATGATATGTCATGTTCAGGTGGTTTTTAGTGCCGCAATATAATCCAACAATTGATAACATATATTCAACCTTTGTAAATGATATGTCATGTTCAGGTGGTTTTTAGTGCCGCAATATAATCCAACAATTGATAACATATATTCAACCTTTGTAAATGATATGTCATGTTCAGGTGGTTTTTAGTGCCGCAATATAATCCAACAATTGATAACATATATTCAACCTTTGTAAATGATATGTCATGTTCAGGTGGTTTTTAGTGCCGCAATATAATCCAACAATTGATAACATATATTCAACCTTTGTAAATGATATGTCATGTTCAGGTGGTTTTTAGTGCCGCAATATAATCCAACAATTGATAACATATATTCAACCTTTGTAAATGATATGTCATGTTCAGGTGGTTTTTAGTGCCGCAATATAATCCAACAATTGATAACATATATTCAACCTTTGTAAATGATATGTCATGTTCAGGTGGTTTTTAGTGCCGCAATATAATCCAACAATTGATAACATATATTCAACCTTTGTAAATGATATGTCATGTTCAGGTGGTTTTTAGTGCCGCAATATAATCCAACAATTGATAACATATATTCAACCTTTGTAAATGATATGTCATGTTCAGGTGGTTTTTAGTGCCGCAATATAATCCAACAATTGATAACATATATTCAACCTTTGTAAATGATATGTCATGTTCAGGTGGTTTTTAGTGCCGCAATATAATCCAACAATTGATAACATATATTCAACCTTTGTAAATGATATGTCATGTTCAGGTGGTTTTTAGTGCCGCAATATAATCCAACAATTGATAACATATATTCAACCTTTGTAAATGATATGTCATGTTCAGGTGGTTTTTAGTGCCGCAATATAATCCAACAATTGATAACATATATTCAACCTTTGTAAATGATATGTCATGTTCAGGTGGTTTTTAGTGCCGCAATATAATCCAACAATTGATAACATATATTCAACCTTTGTAAATGATATGTCATGTTCAGGTGGTTTTTAGTGCCGCAATATAATCCAACAATTGATAACATATATTCAACCTTTGTAAATGATATGTCATGTTCAGGTGGTTTTTAGTGCCGCAATATAATCCAACAATTGATAACATATATTCAACCTTTGTAAATGATATGTCATGTTCAGGTGGTTTTTAGTGCCGCAATATAATCCAACAATTGATAACATATATTCAACCTTTGTAAATGATATGTCATGTTCAGGTGGTTTTTAGTGCCGCAATATAATCCAACAATTGATAACATATATTCAACCTTTGTAAATGATATGTCATGTTCAGGTGGTTTTTAGTGCCGCAATATAATCCAACAATTGATAACATATATTCAACCTTTGTAAATGATATGTCATGTTCAGGTGGTTTTTAGTGCCGCAATATAATCCAACAATTGATAACATATATTCAACCTTTGTAAATGATATGTCATGTTCAGGTGGTTTTTAGTGCCGCAATATAATCCAACAATTGATAACATATATTCAACCTTTGTAAATGATATGTCATGTTCAGGTGGTTTTTAGTGCCGCAATATAATCCAACAATTGATAACATATATTCAACCTTTGTAAATGATATGTCATGTTCAGGTGGTTTTTAGTGCCGCAATATAATCCAACAATTGATAACATATATTCAACCTTTGTAAATGATATGTCATGTTCAGGTGGTTTTTAGTGCCGCAATATAATCCAACAATTGATAACATATATTCAACCTTTGTAAATGATATGTCATGTTCAGGTGGTTTTTAGTGCCGCAATATAATCCAACAATTGATAACATATATTCAACCTTTGTAAATGATATGTCATGTTCAGGTGGTTTTTAGTGCCGCAATATAATCCAACAATTGATAACATATATTCAACCTTTGTAAATGATATGTCATGTTCAGGTGGTTTTTAGTGCCGCAATATAATCCAACAATTGATAACATATATTCAACCTTTGTAAATGATATGTCATGTTCAGGTGGTTTTTAGTGCCGCAATATAATCCAACAATTGATAACATATATTCAACCTTTGTAAATGATATGTCATGTTCAGGTGGTTTTTAGTGCCGCAATATAATCCAACAATTGATAACATATATTCAACCTTTGTAAATGATATGTCATGTTCAGGTGGTTTTTAGTGCCGCAATATAATCCAACAATTGATAACATATATTCAACCTTTGTAAATGATATGTCATGTTCAGGTGGTTTTTAGTGCCGCAATATAATCCAACAATTGATAACATATATTCAACCTTTGTAAATGATATGTCATGTTCAGGTGGTTTTTAGTGCCGCAATATAATCCAACAATTGATAACATATATTCAACCTTTGTAAATGATATGTCATGTTCAGGTGGTTTTTAGTGCCGCAATATAATCCAACAATTGATAACATATATTCAACCTTTGTAAATGATATGTCATGTTCAGGTGGTTTTTAGTGCCGCAATATAATCCAACAATTGATAACATATATTCAACCTTTGTAAATGATATGTCATGTTCAGGTGGTTTTTAGTGCCGCAATATAATCCAACAATTGATAACATATATTCAACCTTTGTAAATGATATGTCATGTTCAGGTGGTTTTTAGTGCCGCAATATAATCCAACAATTGATAACATATATTCAACCTTTGTAAATGATATGTCATGTTCAGGTGGTTTTTAGTGCCGCAATATAATCCAACAATTGATAACATATATTCAACCTTTGTAAATGATATGTCATGTTCAGGTGGTTTTTAGTGCCGCAATATAATCCAACAATTGATAACATATATTCAACCTTTGTAAATGATATGTCATGTTCAGGTGGTTTTTAGTGCCGCAATATAATCCAACAATTGATAACATATATTCAACCTTTGTAAATGATATGTCATGTTCAGGTGGTTTTTAGTGCCGCAATATAATCCAACAATTGATAACATATATTCAACCTTTGTAAATGATATGTCATGTTCAGGTGGTTTTTAGTGCCGCAATATAATCCAACAATTGATAACATATATTCAACCTTTGTAAATGATATGTCATGTTCAGGTGGTTTTTAGTGCCGCAATATAATCCAACAATTGATAACATATATTCAACCTTTGTAAATGATATGTCATGTTCAGGTGGTTTTTAGTGCCGCAATATAATCCAACAATTGATAACATATATTCAACCTTTGTAAATGATATGTCATGTTCAGGTGGTTTTTAGTGCCGCAATATAATCCAACAATTGATAACATATATTCAACCTTTGTAAATGATATGTCATGTTCAGGTGGTTTTTAGTGCCGCAATATAATCCAACAATTGATAACATATATTCAACCTTTGTAAATGATATGTCATGTTCAGGTGGTTTTTAGTGCCGCAATATAATCCAACAATTGATAACATATATTCAACCTTTGTAAATGATATGTCATGTTCAGGTGGTTTTTAGTGCCGCAATATAATCCAACAATTGATAACATATATTCAACCTTTGTAAATGATATGTCATGTTCAGGTGGTTTTTAGTGCCGCAATATAATCCAACAATTGATAACATATATTCAACCTTTGTAAATGATATGTCATGTTCAGGTGGTTTTTAGTGCCGCAATATAATCCAACAATTGATAACATATATTCAACCTTTGTAAATGATATGTCATGTTCAGGTGGTTTTTAGTGCCGCAATATAATCCAACAATTGATAACATATATTCAACCTTTGTAAATGATATGTCATGTTCAGGTGGTTTTTAGTGCCGCAATATAATCCAACAATTGATAACATATATTCAACCTTTGTAAATGATATGTCATGTTCAGGTGGTTTTTAGTGCCGCAATATAATCCAACAATTGATAACATATATTCAACCTTTGTAAATGATATGTCATGTTCAGGTGGTTTTTAGTGCCGCAATATAATCCAACAATTGATAACATATATTCAACCTTTGTAAATGATATGTCATGTTCAGGTGGTTTTTAGTGCCGCAATATAATCCAACAATTGATAACATATATTCAACCTTTGTAAATGATATGTCATGTTCAGGTGGTTTTTAGTGCCGCAATATAATCCAACAATTGATAACATATATTCAACCTTTGTAAATGATATGTCATGTTCAGGTGGTTTTTAGTGCCGCAATATAATCCAACAATTGATAACATATATTCAACCTTTGTAAATGATATGTCATGTTCAGGTGGTTTTTAGTGCCGCAATATAATCCAACAATTGATAACATATATTCAACCTTTGTAAATGATATGTCATGTTCAGGTGGTTTTTAGTGCCGCAATATAATCCAACAATTGATAACATATATTCAACCTTTGTAAATGATATGTCATGTTCAGGTGGTTTTTAGTGCCGCAATATAATCCAACAATTGATAACATATATTCAACCTTTGTAAATGATATGTCATGTTCAGGTGGTTTTTAGTGCCGCAATATAATCCAACAATTGATAACATATATTCAACCTTTGTAAATGATATGTCATGTTCAGGTGGTTTTTAGTGCCGCAATATAATCCAACAATTGATAACATATATTCAACCTTTGTAAATGATATGTCATGTTCAGGTGGTTTTTAGTGCCGCAATATAATCCAACAATTGATAACATATATTCAACCTTTGTAAATGATATGTCATGTTCAGGTGGTTTTTAGTGCCGCAATATAATCCAACAATTGATAACATATATTCAACCTTTGTAAATGATATGTCATGTTCAGGTGGTTTTTAGTGCCGCAATATAATCCAACAATTGATAACATATATTCAACCTTTGTAAATGATATGTCATGTTCAGGTGGTTTTTAGTGCCGCAATATAATCCAACAATTGATAACATATATTCAACCTTTGTAAATGATATGTCATGTTCAGGTGGTTTTTAGTGCCGCAATATAATCCAACAATTGATAACATATATTCAACCTTTGTAAATGATATGTCATGTTCAGGTGGTTTTTAGTGCCGCAATATAATCCAACAATTGATAACATATATTCAACCTTTGTAAATGATATGTCATGTTCAGGTGGTTTTTAGTGCCGCAATATAATCCAACAATTGATAACATATATTCAACCTTTGTAAATGATATGTCATGTTCAGGTGGTTTTTAGTGCCGCAATATAATCCAACAATTGATAACATATATTCAACCTTTGTAAATGATATGTCATGTTCAGGTGGTTTTTAGTGCCGCAATATAATCCAACAATTGATAACATATATTCAACCTTTGTAAATGATATGTCATGTTCAGGTGGTTTTTAGTGCCGCAATATAATCCAACAATTGATAACATATATTCAACCTTTGTAAATGATATGTCATGTTCAGGTGGTTTTTAGTGCCGCAATATAATCCAACAATTGATAACATATATTCAACCTTTGTAAATGATATGTCATGTTCAGGTGGTTTTTAGTGCCGCAATATAATCCAACAATTGATAACATATATTCAACCTTTGTAAATGATATGTCATGTTCAGGTGGTTTTTAGTGCCGCAATATAATCCAACAATTGATAACATATATTCAACCTTTGTAAATGATATGTCATGTTCAGGTGGTTTTTAGTGCCGCAATATAATCCAACAATTGATAACATATATTCAACCTTTGTAAATGATATGTCATGTTCAGGTGGTTTTTAGTGCCGCAATATAATCCAACAATTGATAACATATATTCAACCTTTGTAAATGATATGTCATGTTCAGGTGGTTTTTAGTGCCGCAATATAATCCAACAATTGATAACATATATTCAACCTTTGTAAATGATATGTCATGTTCAGGTGGTTTTTAGTGCCGCAATATAATCCAACAATTGATAACATATATTCAACCTTTGTAAATGATATGTCATGTTCAGGTGGTTTTTAGTGCCGCAATATAATCCAACAATTGATAACATATATTCAACCTTTGTAAATGATATGTCATGTTCAGGTGGTTTTTAGTGCCGCAATATAATCCAACAATTGATAACATATATTCAACCTTTGTAAATGATATGTCATGTTCAGGTGGTTTTTAGTGCCGCAATATAATCCAACAATTGATAACATATATTCAACCTTTGTAAATGATATGTCATGTTCAGGTGGTTTTTAGTGCCGCAATATAATCCAACAATTGATAACATATATTCAACCTTTGTAAATGATATGTCATGTTCAGGTGGTTTTTAGTGCCGCAATATAATCCAACAATTGATAACATATATTCAACCTTTGTAAATGATATGTCATGTTCAGGTGGTTTTTAGTGCCGCAATATAATCCAACAATTGATAACATATATTCAACCTTTGTAAATGATATGTCATGTTCAGGTGGTTTTTAGTGCCGCAATATAATCCAACAATTGATAACATATATTCAACCTTTGTAAATGATATGTCATGTTCAGGTGGTTTTTAGTGCCGCAATATAATCCAACAATTGATAACATATATTCAACCTTTGTAAATGATATGTCATGTTCAGGTGGTTTTTAGTGCCGCAATATAATCCAACAATTGATAACATATATTCAACCTTTGTAAATGATATGTCATGTTCAGGTGGTTTTTAGTGCCGCAATATAATCCAACAATTGATAACATATATTCAACCTTTGTAAATGATATGTCATGTTCAGGTGGTTTTTAGTGCCGCAATATAATCCAACAATTGATAACATATATTCAACCTTTGTAAATGATATGTCATGTTCAGGTGGTTTTTAGTGCCGCAATATAATCCAACAATTGATAACATATATTCAACCTTTGTAAATGATATGTCATGTTCAGGTGGTTTTTAGTGCCGCAATATAATCCAACAATTGATAACATATATTCAACCTTTGTAAATGATATGTCATGTTCAGGTGGTTTTTAGTGCCGCAATATAATCCAACAATTGATAACATATATTCAACCTTTGTAAATGATATGTCATGTTCAGGTGGTTTTTAGTGCCGCAATATAATCCAACAATTGATAACATATATTCAACCTTTGTAAATGATATGTCATGTTCAGGTGGTTTTTAGTGCCGCAATATAATCCAACAATTGATAACATATATTCAACCTTTGTAAATGATATGTCATGTTCAGGTGGTTTTTAGTGCCGCAATATAATCCAACAATTGATAACATATATTCAACCTTTGTAAATGATATGTCATGTTCAGGTGGTTTTTAGTGCCGCAATATAATCCAACAATTGATAACATATATTCAACCTTTGTAAATGATATGTCATGTTCAGGTGGTTTTTAGTGCCGCAATATAATCCAACAATTGATAACATATATTCAACCTTTGTAAATGATATGTCATGTTCAGGTGGTTTTTAGTGCCGCAATATAATCCAACAATTGATAACATATATTCAACCTTTGTAAATGATATGTCATGTTCAGGTGGTTTTTAGTGCCGCAATATAATCCAACAATTGATAACATATATTCAACCTTTGTAAATGATATGTCATGTTCAGGTGGTTTTTAGTGCCGCAATATAATCCAACAATTGATAACATATATTCAACCTTTGTAAATGATATGTCATGTTCAGGTGGTTTTTAGTGCCGCAATATAATCCAACAATTGATAACATATATTCAACCTTTGTAAATGATATGTCATGTTCAGGTGGTTTTTAGTGCCGCAATATAATCCAACAATTGATAACATATATTCAACCTTTGTAAATGATATGTCATGTTCAGGTGGTTTTTAGTGCCGCAATATAATCCAACAATTGATAACATATATTCAACCTTTGTAAATGATATGTCATGTTCAGGTGGTTTTTAGTGCCGCAATATAATCCAACAATTGATAACATATATTCAACCTTTGTAAATGATATGTCATGTTCAGGTGGTTTTTAGTGCCGCAATATAATCCAACAATTGATAACATATATTCAACCTTTGTAAATGATATGTCATGTTCAGGTGGTTTTTAGTGCCGCAATATAATCCAACAATTGATAACATATATTCAACCTTTGTAAATGATATGTCATGTTCAGGTGGTTTTTAGTGCCGCAATATAATCCAACAATTGATAACATATATTCAACCTTTGTAAATGATATGTCATGTTCAGGTGGTTTTTAGTGCCGCAATATAATCCAACAATTGATAACATATATTCAACCTTTGTAAATGATATGTCATGTTCAGGTGGTTTTTAGTGCCGCAATATAATCCAACAATTGATAACATATATTCAACCTTTGTAAATGATATGTCATGTTCAGGTGGTTTTTAGTGCCGCAATATAATCCAACAATTGATAACATATATTCAACCTTTGTAAATGATATGTCATGTTCAGGTGGTTTTTAGTGCCGCAATATAATCCAACAATTGATAACATATATTCAACCTTTGTAAATGATATGTCATGTTCAGGTGGTTTTTAGTGCCGCAATATAATCCAACAATTGATAACATATATTCAACCTTTGTAAATGATATGTCATGTTCAGGTGGTTTTTAGTGCCGCAATATAATCCAACAATTGATAACATATATTCAACCTTTGTAAATGATATGTCATGTTCAGGTGGTTTTTAGTGCCGCAATATAATCCAACAATTGATAACATATATTCAACCTTTGTAAATGATATGTCATGTTCAGGTGGTTTTTAGTGCCGCAATATAATCCAACAATTGATAACATATATTCAACCTTTGTAAATGATATGTCATGTTCAGGTGGTTTTTAGTGCCGCAATATAATCCAACAATTGATAACATATATTCAACCTTTGTAAATGATATGTCATGTTCAGGTGGTTTTTAGTGCCGCAATATAATCCAACAATTGATAACATATATTCAACCTTTGTAAATGATATGTCATGTTCAGGTGGTTTTTAGTGCCGCAATATAATCCAACAATTGATAACATATATTCAACCTTTGTAAATGATATGTCATGTTCAGGTGGTTTTTAGTGCCGCAATATAATCCAACAATTGATAACATATATTCAACCTTTGTAAATGATATGTCATGTTCAGGTGGTTTTTAGTGCCGCAATATAATCCAACAATTGATAACATATATTCAACCTTTGTAAATGATATGTCATGTTCAGGTGGTTTTTAGTGCCGCAATATAATCCAACAATTGATAACATATATTCAACCTTTGTAAATGATATGTCATGTTCAGGTGGTTTTTAGTGCCGCAATATAATCCAACAATTGATAACATATATTCAACCTTTGTAAATGATATGTCATGTTCAGGTGGTTTTTAGTGCCGCAATATAATCCAACAATTGATAACATATATTCAACCTTTGTAAATGATATGTCATGTTCAGGTGGTTTTTAGTGCCGCAATATAATCCAACAATTGATAACATATATTCAACCTTTGTAAATGATATGTCATGTTCAGGTGGTTTTTAGTGCCGCAATATAATCCAACAATTGATAACATATATTCAACCTTTGTAAATGATATGTCATGTTCAGGTGGTTTTTAGTGCCGCAATATAATCCAACAATTGATAACATATATTCAACCTTTGTAAATGATATGTCATGTTCAGGTGGTTTTTAGTGCCGCAATATAATCCAACAATTGATAACATATATTCAACCTTTGTAAATGATATGTCATGTTCAGGTGGTTTTTAGTGCCGCAATATAATCCAACAATTGATAACATATATTCAACCTTTGTAAATGATATGTCATGTTCAGGTGGTTTTTAGTGCCGCAATATAATCCAACAATTGATAACATATATTCAACCTTTGTAAATGATATGTCATGTTCAGGTGGTTTTTAGTGCCGCAATATAATCCAACAATTGATAACATATATTCAACCTTTGTAAATGATATGTCATGTTCAGGTGGTTTTTAGTGCCGCAATATAATCCAACAATTGATAACATATATTCAACCTTTGTAAATGATATGTCATGTTCAGGTGGTTTTTAGTGCCGCAATATAATCCAACAATTGATAACATATATTCAACCTTTGTAAATGATATGTCATGTTCAGGTGGTTTTTAGTGCCGCAATATAATCCAACAATTGATAACATATATTCAACCTTTGTAAATGATATGTCATGTTCAGGTGGTTTTTAGTGCCGCAATATAATCCAACAATTGATAACATATATTCAACCTTTGTAAATGATATGTCATGTTCAGGTGGTTTTTAGTGCCGCAATATAATCCAACAATTGATAACATATATTCAACCTTTGTAAATGATATGTCATGTTCAGGTGGTTTTTAGTGCCGCAATATAATCCAACAATTGATAACATATATTCAACCTTTGTAAATGATATGTCATGTTCAGGTGGTTTTTAGTGCCGCAATATAATCCAACAATTGATAACATATATTCAACCTTTGTAAATGATATGTCATGTTCAGGTGGTTTTTAGTGCCGCAATATAATCCAACAATTGATAACATATATTCAACCTTTGTAAATGATATGTCATGTTCAGGTGGTTTTTAGTGCCGCAATATAATCCAACAATTGATAACATATATTCAACCTTTGTAAATGATATGTCATGTTCAGGTGGTTTTTAGTGCCGCAATATAATCCAACAATTGATAACATATATTCAACCTTTGTAAATGATATGTCATGTTCAGGTGGTTTTTAGTGCCGCAATATAATCCAACAATTGATAACATATATTCAACCTTTGTAAATGATATGTCATGTTCAGGTGGTTTTTAGTGCCGCAATATAATCCAACAATTGATAACATATATTCAACCTTTGTAAATGATATGTCATGTTCAGGTGGTTTTTAGTGCCGCAATATAATCCAACAATTGATAACATATATTCAACCTTTGTAAATGATATGTCATGTTCAGGTGGTTTTTAGTGCCGCAATATAATCCAACAATTGATAACATATATTCAACCTTTGTAAATGATATGTCATGTTCAGGTGGTTTTTAGTGCCGCAATATAATCCAACAATTGATAACATATATTCAACCTTTGTAAATGATATGTCATGTTCAGGTGGTTTTTAGTGCCGCAATATAATCCAACAATTGATAACATATATTCAACCTTTGTAAATGATATGTCATGTTCAGGTGGTTTTTAGTGCCGCAATATAATCCAACAATTGATAACATATATTCAACCTTTGTAAATGATATGTCATGTTCAGGTGGTTTTTAGTGCCGCAATATAATCCAACAATTGATAACATATATTCAACCTTTGTAAATGATATGTCATGTTCAGGTGGTTTTTAGTGCCGCAATATAATCCAACAATTGATAACATATATTCAACCTTTGTAAATGATATGTCATGTTCAGGTGGTTTTTAGTGCCGCAATATAATCCAACAATTGATAACATATATTCAACCTTTGTAAATGATATGTCATGTTCAGGTGGTTTTTAGTGCCGCAATATAATCCAACAATTGATAACATATATTCAACCTTTGTAAATGATATGTCATGTTCAGGTGGTTTTTAGTGCCGCAATATAATCCAACAATTGATAACATATATTCAACCTTTGTAAATGATATGTCATGTTCAGGTGGTTTTTAGTGCCGCAATATAATCCAACAATTGATAACATATATTCAACCTTTGTAAATGATATGTCATGTTCAGGTGGTTTTTAGTGCCGCAATATAATCCAACAATTGATAACATATATTCAACCTTTGTAAATGATATGTCATGTTCAGGTGGTTTTTAGTGCCGCAATATAATCCAACAATTGATAACATATATTCAACCTTTGTAAATGATATGTCATGTTCAGGTGGTTTTTAGTGCCGCAATATAATCCAACAATTGATAACATATATTCAACCTTTGTAAATGATATGTCATGTTCAGGTGGTTTTTAGTGCCGCAATATAATCCAACAATTGATAACATATATTCAACCTTTGTAAATGATATGTCATGTTCAGGTGGTTTTTAGTGCCGCAATATAATCCAACAATTGATAACATATATTCAACCTTTGTAAATGATATGTCATGTTCAGGTGGTTTTTAGTGCCGCAATATAATCCAACAATTGATAACATATATTCAACCTTTGTAAATGATATGTCATGTTCAGGTGGTTTTTAGTGCCGCAATATAATCCAACAATTGATAACATATATTCAACCTTTGTAAATGATATGTCATGTTCAGGTGGTTTTTAGTGCCGCAATATAATCCAACAATTGATAACATATATTCAACCTTTGTAAATGATATGTCATGTTCAGGTGGTTTTTAGTGCCGCAATATAATCCAACAATTGATAACATATATTCAACCTTTGTAAATGATATGTCATGTTCAGGTGGTTTTTAGTGCCGCAATATAATCCAACAATTGATAACATATATTCAACCTTTGTAAATGATATGTCATGTTCAGGTGGTTTTTAGTGCCGCAATATAATCCAACAATTGATAACATATATTCAACCTTTGTAAATGATATGTATTATGCTTGGGGGAAAGATATCCCTTGTAGAAATCTGCTACCCCAATTGTTTTGAACAATGCTGGTGTTTCTGGAGTTATAAGAGTTGTAGCTGGGCCTATATTTCCACACCATTCTGGGCCATAAAATGTGGCTATAGATAGCCTCTCTTTTTGTGAGTTCACTATAGCTCGGTGTGTAGTGCTCTAATATATACCATTTGTCATTACCTGTCATAAAAGTAATGTTCCAAGATATAATAGGATATATATACAACATTGTGGAGATATATATCAATTTAGGTCACTCCTTAATTAGAAGTTTGATAAAAAAAATTTAAGACATTTTGGCTCCTCTTTAATCATAGGTATGCATTTAATATATTTATTTTTAGCTTGTTCAAAATACATACAGTTCTGAAGAAAATTAGTGTGTTTATATAGGCTAGAGTAGACCACAATATATGTAGTCTAATCGAAAGATGGGTTAGGCTAGTTTAATATGGTTTTGTAATATATCTTAATGGGTGTTGGAAAAAATCAGAGATAATTAGCGATAACTATCTTAATAATGCGGAATATTTTTTCCCCCACCTGTGCAGATAAATGGCCAAACAGAAAATACAATTTCCCAGAGCAAAAATAATTGGCAGAAAATTAAATATGAGACAAATGCAATTTTTAACGTGGAAAACTTCCCTCAAATTGAGAGAATAAAAACCACGGGACGTAGTCCAGTAAAACTACCACTATAATAATTAATGGGTACACCAGAGTCTTCCTAATAACAATAGGGAACATCAATTAATAATAACAAGCTTCCACTAAAGTGAGTATGCCAAAGTAACTCTCAGAGAAGATAAACTACTCAAACTGTTACCACCACCGGAACCAAACCCATTTTTTTCTTCTATGGCATTCTTCTAATTCTTAGGATTTTTAATCCCATTTATTTCCTTCACGTGGGCCTAGCCCAATAATACATTTTTTTTCTTTTTTTTTTCAATAATAATAATACTAATAAAACTAGTGGGTTCCACTTGGGAAGTGAATCTACCCAACAAATTTCCCCCTCACGACTCAAGTGGGAAGGTATTGTTCAACCATGTCAGCTTTCTTTCTACAGCATATCATCTTCGACACAGGCAAGATCTTCGTCATCATATCTAAACCATTCTCATCAGTATGAATCTTCTCAATTAAAAATGACTTTATTTTCAGTGCATCTCATATCCAATGATACCGCACTTCAATATGCTTCGACTTTGCATGAAAAGTCGAATTCTTGCTGAGATGGATCGCACTCTGACTGTCATAGAGTAACACAAACTTGTCTTACTTGAGGCCTAACTCATGTAGGAATTTCTGTTGAGACAAACTCTCTATTTTAAAGTTTTGATGAAAATAAACAAAAGTTAATTAAGAATGTTAATTATGATTCTAAATGTTATGTTAATTTAACTTATGCTTTTGAGTGGATTTAATTAAGAACCGAATCAAGCAAAGCAAAGAAAACAACAACAAGAACACTAAAACAAAGAAAGAGCTACAGCCTCGAAAAAGTTCATCACAGCATGTTGTTCAAAGTTTATCTACATCGTTAACAAAGAATCTGCTCTGGAAATCACTCATATCTAACAAACACATGGCAAGGAACAAGTACAAATAATCCAGACTCAAAAAGGACATTTGATCGCAAAGATTAAAGAGTTCAAACATGGACAAAAGTCATGACGGCTTAAGAACTCCAAAATTCAAATGTCAAAGAAAACTTGATCAAACTGGGTATATGACAAGACAAGAACAAAGGAAATACAGAACATTCAAAACGGGAACTCCAGAATGATTATTGAAGCTCAAGAACGTTCAAACTGATAAAACCAAGAACGTTAATCATTCTCCGTTTTCTGCACATCAACAGCAGCCTTGCATCCTCTATGTTTCAGTCTGCAATTCGCTTCAAATCTTCTCCAACCTCCTCTAGCTACACTCAAGACTCAAGACAGATAATGTACCATCCAAGATCAATGAAGAAATGTCAAAGAAAGGACAGAAGTGCTTTCAATGCTAAAACATCAAAAGTCAAAAAGCTGTTTTCAAAGCAACATTATTTTTATTCTAAAAATAATGTTTTGGTCAAAAAAGCATGGCCTCTCCAACAGCTATTTCGTACATCTCCAGCCTATAAATAGAAGGCCATTATCTCAGTTCTCAGCAAGAAATTCAAGTGCCAAGTAATCAACATTATACAATCACACTTAAACTTGAAATTCTGCAAAACAGAGGAAACACTACATTCTGCAAATTCGCGAAAAAAAAGCCACTGCTGCTCATTCATATATCAGTTGCGAAATTGTCATTAGATACTCTGTAAAGAATCTATTCTCAAACAAGAGTTGAGCAA
This sequence comes from Cicer arietinum, assembly GCF_000331145.2. NCBI lineage: Eukaryota > Viridiplantae > Streptophyta > Magnoliopsida > Fabales > Fabaceae > Cicer > Cicer arietinum. The sequence continues at coordinate 6,906 of NW_027339974.1, read as the reverse complement.
TATCAGATTCTGTCAAAATTCAATCATTTGTAAAA
>NW_027339974.1:0-774 GCF_000331145.2 Cicer arietinum | reverse complement strand
AACAAATATCTCAAACAAATATCTAGATATTTGTTAAATTACCATTTCACCCGTAACGCATTAAATTCTCCGTAAAGGATTCACCGCACTTAATTTAATTTATTTATCGACGAGTAATTCTAAACGGCATCACAATATCTTTTGATCATTTAAACTCCAAATTAATAATAACTTTGGCTAAAAAGCCTCCGAGCCAGTATCCAAAATACACAAAAATACATAAAGTATACTTTAAAATTATGGGTCTTACAAAAATGATGCACACACTCCCTTGCAATATAATTTGCAGACGATAATCTTCCATTTATAACAAAGACGAGGAACGACATAATAACACTGTTTTTATTTTGCCTCTAGCACTTGCACTTCAATTAATAAAATACTTTAATTTCTTTAGTTTACAAATCAATCAATTCAAATAGTTTGGTCTAATTACTTCTAATACACACTCCATTTACTTTAAAAATATTTAATGTAGGTTGTTAAATTTTTAATATAAAAAATAAATAATTTTGTAAAGTTATTTTTGTTGGAACACAATCAAGAGTGGAGGGTGAATCAATGGTGAAAATCGATAATTGAAAAATATGGTTTTGGAGAAGATGATGGTGAAAATAGAGAGATTATAGAAGATAGTATTTGTAGTTACAACAATATTGGGATCTACAACTTAGATTAACCAACAAAACAGAAAACAAACAATTGCATAGAAAAAAACAGAAAAAACAGATTTATACAAAACTGCAGAAAACGGAGAACGTTAATCAGTCTCCG
>NW_027339973.1:0-948 GCF_000331145.2 Cicer arietinum | reverse complement strand
CGCGTTGTATTTACATGTTTTATAGCGCTTTTTTAAAAGCGTTGTTGTATCATTTACAGCGCTGGTTTCCACATCGCTTATTTTTTTGAAAAAGCGCTGTAAATGGCTTAAAAAAAGCGCTGTAATCTGCGTTTTTTTCGCGTAGTGCGACCTCTAATATTCAAGAATTACTATTGTTAATAATATGAATTTCATACTATCTAAATCATGACTACCATTCTAAATTGTTTTCAAAACCAATATCAAAACTCTACTCATCTAGATACAACCATCAACACTTTCAAGTGATTTAAAGTTAACATTCACGATTTAAAATCGATTTTTTTCTTAACACAAGCCAACATAAAATAAAAATAATAATTTTTTTTAGTCAAAATTAAAACTTTAAACGTAAGAGACATTTCCTATCTAACTCAAAGTTTATAACGAAACATCCTTTTTTCTTTAAATTGAGTTTCAACAAAATAATAATAATTTGTACCTAGTAAAAGTCAATATTTAAATTTTTAAACATATAATTCATACGAAAATCAATGTTTCAATCAATTAGTTATTCGATCAAACACTTTAAACAAATACATATCAAAACTAATTATTTTAAATTGATTAAGGGTGAAATATACAGCTGGTCAATCAAAATTATTATTTCCAACTATTTATATAAAACAAGAGTGCAAAAATCACAGTTAGGTAGGAAAGTTTTTTTTCTTAACACAAGCCAACATAAAATAAAAATAATAATTTTCTTTGGTCAAAATTAAAACTTCAAATGTAAGAGACATATTCCCTATCTAACTCAAAGTTTAGAACGAAACATCTTTTTTTCTCTAAATTGAGTTTCAACAAAATAATAATAATTTGTACCTAGTAAAAGTCAATACTTAAATTTTTAAACATATAATTCATACGGAAATCAATGTTTCAATCAATTAGTTATTAGATTAAACA
>NW_027339972.1:0-2000 GCF_000331145.2 Cicer arietinum | reverse complement strand
AGGATGACTTCTGACATCCTTTTTGTTTAAAATTTTTTGTTGCTCAGATAGTTTATCATGAGACAGCTGTATTCCATAAAGTTGATTTTTAAGAAAACCACATTTATGAGATGAAGTGTTTGAGTCATTTAAAAGATTGTCAAATTCAATTTCTAACTGTTCACAAGAAGGACATAGTTCTGAAATGCTTACCTTTTCAGTTTCTGATTTTGCCATGAGATAGTGGTTGACCTCTTCTTCCTTTTCTTGCTCTGAGTATGACTCATCACTGTCATCCCAAGTAATCATCATGGATTTGTTTTTATAAGGAAATCTTCTTGAGTTCCTTTTGTTGAGAGGACACTCAGTTTTATGGTGTCCCATCTTGATACATCCAAAACAAGTAATTTGACTCTTGTCAGTTTTTTCTTTTTCAGGAGATCTTTTATCTTGTCCTCTTCGATTTATCATCCTCTGGATTCTTTTGGAAATCATAGCGACTTCATCCTCTTCCTCAAATAGAGGATACTATAAGCTTTCCTTTTTCATGACATCTTCAGTCTTTTTAGAGGATGGACTTTCTATTTGACTTGTTTTTAGAGCAACCATTTTTCCTTTTCTGCTTGGTTTGTCAGCTAGCAGTAATGGTTCATGAGCTCTTAAAGCTCCAACTAAGTCTTCCAATTTCATATTGGTCAAGTTTCTTGCTTTCGTAATAGCCGTCACCATTGGCCCCCATTCTTTTGGTAAAATCCTTAGGATTTTGGCCTATTCTGTTGGACTTTAGTCCTTGAATCCTAATTTTAACATAATTAACAAACATACAATGTTCATACATCATATGATAAATCTAACATTTTAATTGAGCAAGTTTTCAGGAACAACAATTCAATCCTACACACTTGATACATATGTTCAATTTTTATATTGCAGTACTTTGCCAATTCCAGTCCATCATATTCTGAGGAAGATCTGATGGAATTAAAGGAAGAATGGTGTCAGTACGTGCTTGACATGAAAATTATTTGATTTTCTGGGAAATAGCTTGTGCTGGGCAAGGGATCTGAATATTATATGGTAGCTAGTGCATATAATGTATATTCTGTTAGTTATTATATGTAAATGATCATAGGACACAATATATGCATATAATGGATCTGTTAGTTATTATATAATGGATCTGAATGTAGTTTAGGTTGTAAATTAGGTTATATATATATACGTATCTGAATGTAGGTAATTAGGTTGTAAATTAGGTTGTATATATGTATCTGAATGTAGTTACTTAGGTTGTAAATTACAGAGTTACATATATGTTAATAAAGTTACAGAGTTCTGATTTCTGTTCTACTGATTGTGTGAACTGATTGTCTATAATATGTTCTGTTCTACTGATTGTGAAGTGATTTTGGATCAAAATAATTTTGGATAAAAAGATAAAAGACAGCGCTTTTTAAAAAAAATGTCATAAAAAGCTAAAAAGCGCTTTTCATTTCAAATAATTAATTTACAGCGTTTAAAAAAAAAAAAAACACATTTTACAACATCTAGACATATATTACTTGAAAAAATTTATATTTTAAAGAATGCATCTAACATGTTGACAAAGTCAATTACTAGTGACAAGTTCAAGCACTACTTGAACTTGTTACATATTTTTCAGTGTTAAGTAGAAGATGTACACCCTACTTGTTAGGATGTGAGCATCATGCAATAAAACTTCATTGAGATTTCATATTCACCAAGGTAGAGATTTTTTAGTATGGAGCCAACTAGGGGGTGCAAGGGGCAATAGCTCAATAATATTTATGACATAAGGAGTCTAAATTGAAAAAGAACAACAACTCAACGAGTGCTCATCATATGTCTCTCTTTTTTGAAATCAATGTTTAGAAACTATTCATTATTGCCACCAAAAACATATTTGCTATGAAGCCAACTATTCTTAAAACTTCATTTTTAATATTTTATGATGACGTGACATTAACGATGTTAGAGCTTGACACCTATACATGTAACTT
>NW_027339971.1:5936-9923 GCF_000331145.2 Cicer arietinum | reverse complement strand
CATGAATTTCTCATCTCAAGCATTCGTAAAAAATAGGGATTAGTTACTCATGACAAAGATAGAGATTAGAGAAGAATTACAAGAAAGATTCATGAGTGATTCTTGATAAAATTGCTCCAATGATATTAGAAACGGTCGTCTTGAGGTTTCTCTTCTAGGGAACAAGTCTCTCAACTTCCCAATAGTAAAAAAGATCTCTAGATAGTGAGAAAAAAAATACATTTTAATGAATTCTATCACGTGTCACGCCCCCAGGCGCAGCTTTTGCATTTCAAGCGCGTCCCGACAGAGGCTTCAGCCTGAAAATTCGCCTCAAGCGCACAAGTTTTTATGTTTGACGTTTTCTGCATTTGTCTCTTCTTTGGAGTCTGAATTGGATTCTGATGTCTTCATGAACATTGTAGCTATAGATCTTAGCTTTCATTTGCACTTAATTTGACTCCAAATGAACATCTATAACTCTATATATGGTTGAAATACTCCACATAGGTAATGTTGATTTCTACAAGTAATCATTTACTACTTGTTGAAACGCTATTAAGTGTACTGAATCATTTCAAATAATAATAAAACGGTAGTATCGAGTGTCGATCTCAAGGATTTCGTTTTACTATCGAGGTTTATTTAAACTCATTGCAAATAATCATTTACTACTTGTTGAAAACGCTATCAAGTGTATTGAATCATTGCAAGTAATAATAAAACGGTAGTACCGATTGTCGAACTCAATGATTGCGTTTTATTATTGAATTATATTTAATTATTTTTAAACATAAATGAAGCTATTTCTTTTAAACTAAAAAAACAGTTTTTTTTTTAAAATTATAATAAATAATTCCATTTTTCTATAAAAAAAATATTGTTTTCTAATTATAAAATTTTATAATAAATAAATATAATTATTGGATGTAATTAAAAAAAATGTAATTAATTGGATTTGTAAACATTGTTGGGTAGATTGGAGTTCATCCATATCATAAAATTGACGGATTGATTCCAATCCATGGACTCATTTTCAGTTTTGTGGATGAATTGGATGTATTAATAAGTGGATGGATTGGATGAATGATATCTTAAGGGATAGTTTTATCACCTCTAAGTCTAATTCGACTTAGCTTATTCTTATCTCTATTTGCTAGCGTGTTTAGAAGAAAAAAAGTTATTTTTTTTTTTAAATTTTAGAAGAGATGATAAATATCACCATAATAAACTCAGCAAAACCCAAAACATTTAATTATCTTATTAGGGAGTTACTTTTAGGCTTATTTGATGTGCATCATATGATAGAGACTTGATATGATATAAAGTTGGAGAAAGATATGATACGATAGGATAGTACCAGAATAAACATTATCATATTTAGTGTTTGATACACATGTGATAACCAACATAATAATAAAATTTTATTTTGTCATGTATTTGATAGACATCTCATCAATATAATATATATTATATTTAAATAACGAAATTACAATTGTGACTAATTACATATTAGTTTTTTTAAAAAAATAACTTATTATATTTTAAATATTATAAATTAACAAAAAAAAAATTAAATAAGTAATGAAATTGTTTTATATTTAAAACTATCGATTGACACTACTAAATAAGCAATTTGATTTTAAAACAAAAATCATGAGTAACTAAATAATTATATTTTATTTGTTAGAATAAAATTAAAGATATGGTATATATTATATGTAAATGATAGAAATACCCTTGTAAACAAATTATATTTATTTTAAAATTTCAATTAATTTTCATATTTTTATAATTTGGAATACTAATTTATTAAATTATATAAAAAGACAAAACTATCTTTGTGATAAAATCATAAACATTTTTTAAATTAATTATTAATATTTCATTTTTAAATTTTAGATCAAATTCTACTAATTATTTTTATACTTATATTTGATTATATTTACATTTTTATATTTCATATTATATTTTTATAAATTGTTTTTATATTTTATTATATTTTAAATTTATATTTTAAATTATATCTTATAAGAGTAGTTGAGTAAATTACTTTCTTATCATATCCTGTTAGTTTCTAATTAGTTTCTAATCCAGTTCATATTTAGGATAAAAATTTCAACTAGAGAGATAAGATAGAAAATAATTATGGATTAACTTATCACGTCTTATTGATTATTTAAACATTGAATTTATGATATGATAACTTATTTATATCTTATTTTTTATCCTATCTATTAAACGGATTGTTAATATTTCGATGTTTCTAAACAATTAGAGTTCCATAAAAAAACATAATCTTTTTAGTTGCGTATATCTAAAGTGTACGTGGAAAAAAAACCTCTCTAATTATAAAAGTGAGAATATTTTATTGTTTAATTTCCCCCATATTTTAATACAAAAATCTTATTAACTTTAGTTTTTCGGTTGTTTTTATTTGTTATTTTAAAAGAAATGTTTTTTTTTTGTTTGAATTTTTTGTAAAATAAAATAAAATGAGTGTTTTGAGTAGATAGTGGAGTAAGGTATAACTAAGGGGATGAGATTTCACTTCACGATACACCCACCTAAAAATGGAAGTTAATGTTTTGGGCTGAAAATTAACACACACAAAAATCGTAGAACTAAGAAGATTTAATAGATTAAATACAAATACAAAATAAATTAAAGGACTAGATATAAATATATGTAATAATTTATAATAAAAATATATATATTAAATTTAGCTATTTTCTTATCATTATTAGCAAAGGCCCAAAATGAAGGTTGGCCCAATAAGAAAACCCTAAAACAATGTTCTACCGAGCCATTCCTACCGTTGATTTCATTTTCTGACTAGAAAAAGGTTTAACAAACAAGGCACGGATTATTCCAAGAAGCGCGTTCAAGAATCGAAACACAACAACACAAAGTAAAGAAGCAAAGTGACAATGGCTGGTGCAGAAGAAGAAAGCGCAGTGAAGGAGCCTTTGGATCTCATAAGACTCAGTCTCGACGAACGTATCTACGTTAAACTCCGTTCTGATCGAGAACTTCGTGGCAAGCTTCACGTAGTTTTCCTCAATTCTCTTTTTTTCTCATATTAAATTTTTTCTGTTTTTTTTTTCTCATTTTTTTTGTGTGTGCTTGATTTCAATTTGAATTTCAATTTGCAGGCTTATGATCAGCATCTTAATATGATTCTTGGTGATGTTGAAGAAATTGTTACCACTGTTGAAATTGATGATGAAACATATGAAGAAATTGTTAGGGTAAGTCATAATTAGAAAAACCTAAATGGTAGAACTGTGAATAATTGCTGCAAAAATTGAATAATTGTGTATTACTTTATTAATAATAAGCATTGTTGAGGGTAGTATCTGTGATTACCTTCTCTAGTTTGGTAAATGACGGCTATAGTTTTTAAGGTGTTTTAAGGCTTTGATTGGGAGTTCACAGCGATAGAACTTAAAATCCACTCAATATGTGGAATTCAAAAAAAATTAATCGGGGAAAGGGATTTAGACATTTAGCTAATTCTCCAAATCATTTCCCTCGATTTAAGGCTCTGATTAAGAGTTAGAATCTGTTTGGATTGACTTATTTGGGCTTATCTTCTTGCATAAACACTTGTTAGGTTGTTTGTGAGAGCTTTATGGAAACAACTTATGACATGTTTATTAGTTGTTTTCAGCTTATTTTCATAAAATTTGCAAAATAGCTTATGAAGACAACTTATAACAAACACTTTTATTGGTTACACCCTTTATTCTTCTAGTTACACCCAAATAGGCTATGTGAGCTCAGTTCACGTAGTATACGCGAGTTCATGTAAGTATCCTATTTGGGTGTAACTAGAAAAAACAGGGGTGTGACTAGCATATGTGTATAACAAATATGAAAATAGTTTGACTTTATTTTATCCTTCATTATAGAAATAGCTTATATATAAATACTTATCTGATAACTGCATATGTCATAAACACTCAATTAAGCTGTGTACTCAAACAAGGCCATAGGAGGGAAAGA
>NW_027339971.1:0-5190 GCF_000331145.2 Cicer arietinum | reverse complement strand
ACAATATCCACTATGCACACCAACCATCAAAATGGTCTATATAGAGAAAGTCAATACTTGCTTCATTTATTTTGAAGATACTTTTCCTTGGTTGATTTTCGTTTTTCTTTTGATTGCAGACTACAAAGAGGACAGTTCCTTTCCTGTTTGTTAGGGGAGATGGGGTGATATTGGTTTCCCCGCCACTGAGGACTGCATGACATGGACTGATGATGAACTTTGTATTATAATCATTTTAATGACAACTATCACAAAAATTGTATAACTTCTTAACTAGTGACGTCATTGCTTATGATTAGACTATCTTCAATTGGCATGTTTGCTAGTGTTGTCTGCTAAAACTTTCAGTTTTTGTATTCTCCTTTTAGCATGAGAATCATGGCATGCTCTTGAACAAGGCTTTTGGCTGCAGCTTGGAGCTGTTGTTACATATTAGTGGCTCCATAAGATTAAGGAATGATTCTTGATTTGGTGTATTTTATTTTTCCACTTTTAATTACATGGGTGATTTTTTGAACTCTTGATCTGGTGTACTCCTCCAAAGTCTGGATAAGGTTTTAAAAAGGTTTTTTTAAAAAAAAAATTGAGAAATGTATTTTGTTTAAGAATTTTGTTAGTTTTTAAAACATATCTCAATATTATAAAAAAATGAAGCATAGTGGGATGGGCAGGCTGCCATTCGTGATTTGATGATAGAGATATATGAAGGCTGAAGTTTATTACTCAAATTTTTTTTTTTTTTTTATATTCAAAATTATGTTTAAAGAATTTTACTTTTCATTAATTATGGTTAAATATAAGTAGATGTAATCTTGATAAAAATGCTTTTGGTTGGACCGAATTTACATTACCGGAACTGATGTTTGGGAGAGCCATTTGATAGTGTTACGAAATTCGCATGAAAAACATGTATGGTTTATATTAATTAAAACATTGTCTTCAAATGTGTTAGTTACATTTTTTTTAAAACAAAATTAACGATGTTACTAAAAGGTTTAATTTGGTAGTGTATTTTTAAAATATTTTGAGTAAAATTGAGGAGGGATGAGCAACCACTTTAAAAGTGTGTTGAATTATGCTTAAAAAAACGTGTATTTGAGGAAGTATTTTATGAAACTTTTTCTTATTTTATCTTTTAAAAATGTGTTTAATTTATTTGATGACAGAGACTTTTGAAGGAAACTATTGTCATAGAGATGAGATGAAGTGTTAGAGCATTTTCAACGGTAGTCAAGTACATTTGTCGAAACGGTACTTTGATTAGTATTTTAATATACTCTATCGTATAATCAATATCGTTAAAATATAAACTTTTAAAATATAAACTTTATATTTGATTTATTTTTATATATATTCTACTGTATAATCAATATCGTTAAAATAAAAACAATGTTAAAAATAGCAATAGAAAATTTAAACAACCCTAGAAAATCCATAATTTCCCTACTACCCAGAAATTCACCGTCTCTTCTCAACTTCTCTTATGCTTCATTCAATGAAATCGTTTTTTTTTTTTGTGGAATTTCCAATTATTCAAACCCGAACGACGTTTCATTGGAGAACAGTCCAACAAAAACGTACTGATTGTCGAATTTCCAAAACATGGTTGCTGCCTGCAGCTAGGCGCCACTGGCTGCAATTGAGAAAGAGGGAGAAAGAGAAAGAAGGAAGGCAAAGAGATCACATGGGGAGAAGGGTCCAGGAGGGAGAGAGATTAAAGATGAAGATGTTAACTGCTGCTGCTAACAAATTACTCAAAACAACGAAGTAATAATAAAAGTAAGAAACTCGTTTAGTTCCATGATATTTACATCCCCAAAATGACAAGGGGAATATACATAATGTACAAGATACAACCATGAATACAAGAAAATGTGTATAGTAATTTCTTTCCTAAAAAATGTTAAATAACTAACTAAAATTCCTTCGTGTTGCCTTCATTTTGGACAAAGTAATAAGGAAAAAGACCAACAAAATTACTTTAAAGTATTGTAACTTGCAAGTAAAGCTAGAACTGAAAAATCCTACCAAATGCAAATGATGTTCTATAATGATGAGATTTTTATTTTCCTTTTTCCTTGCCATTGCTAGAAACGCTTGGTAATTCCAATTTATGGCAACTCTAATTCACAATGTAATGTAGAAACTATAGAAGGGAGAGGTAGGTAATTAAACTGCGGCCTTCATACTAGCTCGATGCAAGATCCGTCCACAGTCCCAAGCTCTACCTTTCCCTTTTTCTATACCAGACAGCAAAATCTGTAATAAGTTGAATGCGTCTTCCTCACACGCTAGTTCTAAGTCTGTTTGAGGAAGGGGAAGATGAGTTGGATAATGGTTCCAATGCACTGCTTTGGTTCGGCTGCTACCACCTCTTTTTGGAGAATGCTGATTATGCATGAACGAGGAATCTGGTCTACTACTAACAATGTGAACAACACCTTGATCACAATCAGCATGTATTATACTCTCCAATCCAATCTCCCATTCAATTATCCACTCCAAATCAGCAGAGATGCCGCAAAATTCAGGCTTGCCCAAGTTTATCAAACTTGGACTGAAAACAATCATTATATATCTTTCTGTTAAGACAACAAACTTGCCGGCTTCTTTAAGGCCTTTGCAAGCCGCTAACTTCTCATCTTTGAACTTTAAGCCATCATCAGCCTCCATAAGGACTGATGCTCCAACTGCTTCTTCCCATGAATAAGATCTCAAAGGAAGTTCATTACAAAGTGGCCTGGGAAGTCGTACCCTAAAGCGGTATGATCTTAATTGATTGGGTTTGCTACGGTTTCTAATACTTTGAGCCGTTTTGCCAGTAACTTCTAGTATACTAGCTGCAGGTTTTGCCACAAGACCTGTAATCCCTAAAGCAACTCCTACATTAAAGAAATATGAAAAAGAAAGCACAATCAGTAAACAAGCAAAAACTAAATCCATCTTCGACAACAATTACCGCTGGTAATTCTTAAAGTCCCCTCAAAATTATAAGAAAGAGATAAAAAAAATTCATTAATGTTGATTCACCTGACAAAACACCTGGTAGACCATGCCTCTCGGCTCCTCTTATAGGAGACTGAAGAAGACCAGTGAGTCCCTGTAAACAAAATAGGCAAGTTTAACAACTTAATATACATAGGAACCATTCACATGATGCTAGAAAAAAAATGCAGGTGGTGAGGTGCACCGTAGTAAAAACACATTTTTCGACAGGTATCACATGAAATCAACTACATACCTCCAAGACTTCATTAATTACGCCTTTACTATCAGAAGCTACAGTTGCCTGCTGTTTTTCCATCCTTGAAGCTATATGGTCATCATATGTAAATGCAACGATACCCTGAAAAAAAAGAAAAGGCTAGCAAGGATTAAAAAAAAAGTAAATCATATAAATGAAACTACAGTTACATCAAAGCAAGAAATACCTTGCGAGCAACTTTACTGAATTGAGAAGCTGCATCACTGATAGCATACAGTGTGTTACTTAAAAGACTAGTGGTCCCTTCAGCCATGCCCATAATAAGTCCAGCAGGGCTCTGCAAATTAAATCAATAATGCTTAACTAATTTGTTCCACCTAAAGAGAAAATATAATTGAAAAAAGGGCCACCATTGCTAGGCTTTTTACCTGCATTATGTTGTTTGCAGGAACCGATAAGAAATCTCTAATGCCGTGCCCCATGCTCCTTGCAAAACCCAAGGGATTACCAATAACACCAGCCGAACCAAACAACTACAGATTTAGATAAAAAGGTACATTGTTTCAATGATAACACATCATCAGAAAGAACAAACATTTCCAGGAATTAAGATAGACAATTGATAACTTTAGGCATTTGTTAAAATATTAAAAAATATTTTTATATAATATTAGAATAATTTTGAGTTATTTGTTAGGATCAATTTATAATCATAGAGATATCTTATTATTATAATATTTGTTCTTGATTTAGAATTGAGTCTATGTAGCTCTGTAAATAGAGATTAGTATTGAGTCTTTTATAATTGTTAGAATTCAAAGTATGATTTATTATTCTTTGACTGTACAATTTCCTAGATTCAATGGTAAAACTTCTAGTCAAATACAAGTCCCTAGTATTTGAATGTAATTATTGTAACCTCATTATAAATAGAAGATGTGTGATCTTGTTTGACACACAAGAAATACACAAATAACATATTTTACATGGTATCAAGCAGGTTCATCCTAGGGCTGCTCAGCCTTTTCCAACTGTGCCATAACCCTTTTAAGTTTTTTTTTTTCCTCTTCAAAATTATGTGTTCCAACTGTGCTTTTCCATTCCAGCTGTGTGTATACTATTCTAGTGCAGCCCACCACCACAGACCGCCGCGCAATCCTCCAGTGAATACGGTGACATTTTTTTTTTGCGCTGCCAAACTCCAGCAAACATGGTGACACATTTGGCCACCAATTTTTTCAAAGACAATCGTCGCTCAAGGCCTTACGGCACATTTCGAGGTCCTTTTTCAACTTTTGGTGATTTTTCAACATCTTTTCTTCTCTTTTACCTAACGTTGATCATCATGTCCAACACCGGATCTGCTGCTGCCTCCTCTTCCTTGTTCAATTTCACTACGCTTCCTTTGATTCCCTCATATGAAACTGTTTGTGAACAATAACTGCGTCTTTCGGCCCCTTCTGCTCCTACTCCAGCTCTTGCTTCTCTCAATGTGCCAGTTGAATCTATTGCACTCGTCTCTAATTCTTATCAGTGAGGTGGTAGAGGAGGAGGGCATGGACATACTCATAGTCGAACTCGATGCAACTATTGCAACCGTTTTGGCCATGTTGAAGCACAATGTCACACCAAAGCTAATCAACTGTTTTGTTCATGACCTTACTTCACATCTTCGGGTGCACATGTTTTGTTCATGACCTTACTTTAGAGAATAATAAGTTGGCTGCAAAATCCCTTAAATGTCTTTTTCTCAGCTACTCTCGTCTGTAGAAAGGTTATTGGTGCTATTCCCCAGATCTTCGACGATACTTTGTCTCTGCCGATGTTAGTTTCTTTGAGACTTGCCCCTTCTTTCTCTCTACTGCAAAAGAGTTCAATGATTCTGGTCAGTCACAATCTCCCTCTCCAGAGGTCCTTAATCTCCCTATCGCACCCACCCCTGTCTCCATTCCCACCCCTGTCTCTAGCACCACCCTACGCACCTA
>NW_027339970.1:0-1225 GCF_000331145.2 Cicer arietinum | reverse complement strand
CTTGAAGAAAGGAATGAAAATGACATCACATGTTCTTACAAAGCATTAAATGGAGGAAAGAGAAAAAGCTCACATGTGAATATCAAGGCATTGAAGAAAGGAGAATGAAAATGACTTCACATAATCTTCAAACATTAAAGAAAGGAAAGAGAAAAGGATAGCACGTGTCCCCAAGTGCCCAGAAAACAGTTACCTCGTACTTGAACATGGAATGCATATATCCAATGAGCTGAATGGCATTTTCGTAATTATGAAGAAATACCTTGGCATTTCTCAAATGGATTTTCCAACGGTCATAAAAGGCTTGGCATATGAAATGAATATCACAAGACCTCTATAAATTGCAGCAAGCTGATCTTCATTAGAAATACAACAATTGCATTAAAAAGATCAAAGATCTTAAAGCTTTCAAGAAGCAACATCCATTATATCTTCATACTTTCTACAAATCCTACATTAGATCTTTGTTAATCTTTTGAGAAAGTATTTAGAATCAATCACTCTCATATCACACTGTAATTTCCATGTGAGATACACTTGGAAATATTTGAAATCTGATTGTAAGCTTGGTGAAGCTTAAGAATACACAAGTTGTAACCATCTGTCTGAGGTTGATCTGTTTGAACATTAGTGAAATCTCACAAGGGTGTGAGGACTGGAAGTAGCCATCTTTTGGTGAACCAATATAAAAACAGTGTGTGTCAATCTTATATTTCTCATTCACTCTTTAACTCAGTTCGAATCTGAAGGTTTTGAAAAACCCATCCTCGAGCTTGCCATCCTCTATAAGAGGATAGTTTTTAAAAGACGTGAAAACTATTTTTAAACAGCAAAATCCCTATTCAACCCCCTTTCTAGTGATATTTTGTTACATCAATTAGCATCAGAGCAAGGTCCTCTAGAAGAATACACCTAACAGTGTAAGAGAAAAATGTCCAAAAATGTCTAAAGCTAAGTATATTCCTGAAGGAGGATCATCCAGCCGACCTCCCTACTTTGATGGTATAGATTACTACCACTGGAAAGGTAAGATGATACTATTTCTCATATCACAAGACAACAATATGTGGTCTATGGTGGAAAATGGAGATCATGTCATCAGAACCAACAACACAGATGCAACCTCAGATGTTAAACCTCAAGCACAATAGACGGCTGATGAAAATGCAAAGGTACTCCTAAAATCTAAAGCTCATTTATTTCTAACGTGTGCTTTGTGCAGGGA
>NW_027339969.1:19909-21957 GCF_000331145.2 Cicer arietinum | reverse complement strand
GTAACTCAATCAGGACGTAGATGTAGATACGGATAGGGGTAAACCGGGTAACCAATCCCGGTGACTGGATGACTCCTTCACCCTTAGATCGCAAGACTAAGGCCAACGAGGCTATCCATTCACTCTCACTACATTATTGCAAATAAAGTAAGAACTTATAAGGTCTCCCAACAAAAAAAATAAATCGAATCGTGAAATTAATAATTATTTAATTAAATAATTTAATTTAAAAAATTTAATTGACTTTTTAAGGTACATGTCCCAATATGATAGTAAGGTAGAATACCCTAAACACTTACACCTAATTTATCATAATCCTAAATCATAAACCCTAAACCTAACTCTAATGTTAATACTTAACATTAACCCAAAACTGCAACCCTAAATTTAACCCTAACCCTAAACCCCAACCCTAAACCCTAAACCCTAAACCCTCAATCCTAAACCCTAACCCTCAACCCTAACCCTAACCCTAAACCCTAACGCTAACCCTAACCCTAACCATAACCCTAAACCCTAAACCCTAACCCGAAACCCTAAACCCAAACCCAAACCCTAACCCCACACCCTAACCCTAAACCCTAAACCCTAACCCTAACCCAAATCGTAAACCCTAAACCCTAACCCCTATCCCTTATCTCTCAACCCTAAACCCTAAAAACCATAACCCTAAACTCTAAACCCTAACCCTAAACTCTAAACTCTAACTCATAACCCTAACCCTAAACCCTAACCCTAATCATAAACCCTAACCCCTAAATTCTAAACCCAAACCAATAACCCTTAACCCTAACCCTATACCCAAACCGTAAACCCTAAACCCTAACCTAAACCCTTAACCCTAACCCTAACCCTAAATCCTAACCCCAAACCTTAAAACCTAAACCTAATCATAAACCCTAAACCCTAACCCCTAACCCCTAAACCCTAAACCCTAAACCCTTAAACCCAAAACCCTAAACCCTAACCTTAAATCCTAAACCTAAACCCTAACCCTAATCATAAACCCTAACCCTAATCATAAACCCTAACCCTAATCATAAACCCTAACCCTAATCATAAACCCTAACCCTAATCATAAACCCTAACCCTAATCATAAACCCTAACCCTAACCCTAATCCTAAACCCTAAATCCTAAACCCTAACCCTAACCCTAAACCCTAACGCTAACCCTAACCCGAAACCCTAACCCCTATCCCTTATCTCTAAACCCTAAAAACCCTAACCCTAAACTCTAAACCCTAACCTTCAACCCTAAACCGTAACCCTAACCCATAACCCTAACCCTAAACCCTAACCCTAATCATAAACCCTAACCCCTAAATTCTAAACCCAAACCAATAACCCTTAACCCTAATCCGATACCCCAACCGTAAACCCTAAACCCTAACCTTAACCCTTAACCCTAACCTAAACCCTTAACCCTAACCTAAACCCTTAACCCTAACCTTAACCCTAACCCTAACTCCTAACCCCAAACCTTAAAACCTAAACCTAATCATAAACCCTAAACCCTAACCCCTATCCCTTATCTCTAGACCCTAAACCCTAAAAATCCTAACCCTAAACTCTAAACCCTAACCTTCAACCCTAAACCGTCACCCTAACCCATAACCCTAACCCTAAACCCTAACCCTAATCATAAACCCTAAACCCTAAATTCTAAACCCAAACCAATAACCCTTAACCCTAACCCTATACCCAAACTGTAAACCCTAAACCCTAACCTACACCCTTAACGCTAACCCTAAACCTTAACCCTAACCTTAAATCCTAACCCCAAACCTTAAAACCTAAACCTAATCATAAACCCTAAACCCTAAATTCTAAACCCAAACCAATAACCCTTAACCCTAACCCTATACCCAAACTGTAAACCCTAAACCCTAACCTACACCCTTAACGCTAACCCTAAACCTTAACCCTAACCTTAAATCCTAACCCCAAACCTTAAAACCTAAACCTAATCATAAACCCTAAACCCTAACCCATATCCCTTAACCCTAAACCCTAACCTTTACCCTAAACCCTAAACCCTAACCCTAAA
>NW_027339969.1:0-1333 GCF_000331145.2 Cicer arietinum | reverse complement strand
CTCATTGTTCACTCACCGAAGATTATTCTCTTCACATAGATCTCGGGATACGAGACCTTCCTTTAACTACGAACTAAGCAGCCTTGAAAGTTGAAAGAAATGAGTAGTGAAATGAAAGAAGAAGGGAATTCCTTATTTGATAGTTCCATCCCAATCCAATACAAAAACGAGTAATGAGCCCCTTTATGTTGTGGGCAACAGAGATTAGATTCTTATTCTTCTATTTGCTTTGGTACCAGCCTTGATATCTCAATCTTGCAAGGCATGACAGGCATCAGAATGAACTCCGCGGAGAGCCTTTCTTTGGTCCAATAAAGAGACAGATCATCATCCATAGAATCTATCTAGAACGCATCAAGAAGAAGCGCACATCTTTTTTTCGAGAATCTATCCTCTTTCTTACCGGAAGTGACATTTAAGAATATCTCCATTAAAGGAAGATTGGACAATGGGGATCTTTACCTAAAGGTGCGAAGCAAAGTCTGCATTTCTTGCTAGTTCTTCTCCCAATCTCGGGCTCATCCTTTTAGCCGATTCGCACCTTTACTATCTGTCTCATTCGAGCCGGTCAGATCAATAGAGAAGTGAGGCCCTCGATAGACTTAAAGGAAGGTTTCGCCCGTAAATTGATTGATCAATGTTACCAGGAAGCAGCAACAGAGGCAAATTGAGTGCTAAAAGCTTTTGTCCCGTAACGGTGGATCCGTCGGATTTTTGCCTTCAATGACCTATTGTAGTGTAGGAGGTGGCCTTCCCAAGGCTAGAGGACTGGTGACAACAGTACCATAACGGTTTTTATTTTAAAGCAACACAGGTTACCGCGCGAGGTCGTGGTAGAAAGAATCTTGGTCGTGGTCGTAGTTCATTGGTGATTGTCAACGAAGGGAGTGAAATTTTTTCAGGTAAGCCATACTTCCAAGGTCAGCCGTAAGGCGAACTATTAGAGTGGGTAAGTGCCTCTACTTTTCTTATAGTGGGTAGTGGGTTTCTGAGCTAACTGGCCATGTTGGTACCACCACAATTGTAGTAATTATTTGGCTTAATTGCAGTTTTGGTCCCCTTATTTTAGCTGAATACAAAAGTAGTCCCTCCATTTTGTTTCTCCCCAGTTTTGATCCCTCAAACAGAATTTTAGTCCAAAACTTGATGAAATTTTAGTTTTTAAAGTCATACTACACCATTTATGATCATATATTTCAGGTACAATTGTTGCAAATGAGATCTTGAGGCATTATGTGACTTAAATAAGGGGATCAAAATATGATCATATATTTCATCAAGTTTTGGACCAAAATTCTACTTGGGGGACCAAAACTGGGGAGAAACACAATGG
>NW_027339968.1:0-1000 GCF_000331145.2 Cicer arietinum | reverse complement strand
AAGATAATCATAGTTTTCATGTGTATTGTAATTTTTTTTTTTTTTTTGATGGGAAGATTATTTGTTGTAGTACTTTGTGAGTAATACTGGAATGAAAGATATTTTGCCACTTGATACAACAAAATTTATATGAATTCTTAAATGTCATCTTTTTCATATAAATAACATATTATGTTGAATAATAAAAATAAAAATTCATTATTAATTTACTTACTCATCTTTACATTTATTAATTTACTTAATTTATATATGTCATGTCCATTATTTTAAATATTCTTATTTCATCTAATTTAATTATTTAATTTTTTAATAATTATTATTTTTATTTGTTTAAAATTAAAAGTATTGTTTTATAATAAGTTTTTTTGGAAAGAAAAAAATATTATTTGGAAAATTGAAAAATAAGGTATCATTATTAAGATTAAAGAGTGGTGTTGGAGTCATGTTTTGATCATGCAAGAAGGTAGTTTTTAAGCTAAATCAGGATTAGATTTTTTTTTATTTTTTTTTTCTAAATTGTTTTTTATTTTTTTTTTCTAAATTGTTTTCTTAAGTCAATTTATGTATTTAATGTCAATAAAATTTATGAGAATTGATATATATATATATATATAATATATATATATATATATATATATATATATATATATATAAATTAACATAACAATTTATTTATTAAGATAGTTTCCGTGCAACGCACCGGTTACCCACCAGTTTATTTATTAAGATAGTTTCCGTGCAACGCACCGGTTACCCACCAGTTTTCTAAAAAAGTTAAAAAGATAATTGTAAAAAGTATCGAAATTATAAAAAATATATAATAAGTCTTTTATTAATTATTTTATTTTTTAAGTATATTTAATTGATTAATCGCTGACAAAGAAATATCAATGGAAGTATATGCAATTTTTGAGGAAGTTTGCAAAAAAAAAAGAATTTACAATCAGTTTTAAGAAACCAAAGAAAATTAAAATCTTAAAAAATATTGAGGTTATATTTG
>NW_027339967.1:0-1061 GCF_000331145.2 Cicer arietinum | reverse complement strand
CAAAAATGACCTAAATGTGAATCCAATGACACAAACACACCTATTGGATGCACAAGATTGGTTAAAAACCCTAATTGGACAAGAATAAGTCTTGGAAGGGCGAAAATGACATAAATGTTCATCCAAAGACACAAACACACCTACTGGATGCAAAAGATTGGTTAAAACCCCTAATTGGACTAGAATAATCCTAGGGATAACGAAAATGACCTAAATGAGAATCCATTGACATAAACACACGTATTGGATGCACAAGATTGGTTAAAAACTTTAATTGGACTAGAATAAGCCTAGGGAGAACGAAAATTACGCAAATGTTCATCAATTGACACAAACATACCTATTGGTTGCACAATATTGGTTAAAAACCCTAATTGAACAAGAATAAGCCAAGGGAGGACGCAAATGACCTAAATGTGAATCCAATGACACAAACACATCGATTGGATGCACAAGATTGGTTAAAAACCCTAATTGAACTAGAATAAGCCTAGGGAGGACGAATATGACCGAAATGTGAATCCATCGAATCAACACACCTATTCGATGCACAAGTTTGGTTAAAAATCCTTATAAAGCTAGAATAAGCCTTGCGAGGAAGAAAATGACATAAATGTGAATCCAATAACACAAACACAATAATTAGATGCACAAGATTGGTTAAAAATCCTAGTTTGACAAGAATAACTCTAGGAAGGACGAAAATGACCTAAATGTTAATCCAATGACACAAACACACCTATTGGATGCACAAGATTCGTTAAAAACCCTAATTGGACAAGATTAAACCTTGGAAGGACGAAAATGACATAAATGTTCATCCAATGACACAAACACACGTATTGGATGCACATGATTGGTTAAAAACCCTAATTGGACTAGAATAAGCCTAGGGAAGATGAAAATGACCTAAACGTGAATCCAATGAAACAAACACACCTATTGGATGCACAAGATTGGTTAAAAACCCTAATTCGACTACAATAAACTTTGGGAGGACTAAATGTTCATCCAATGACACAAACACACCTATTGGATGCACAAGATTGGTTAAAAATCCT
>NW_027339966.1:0-9032 GCF_000331145.2 Cicer arietinum | reverse complement strand
TTAATCGATCCACTATCACCCATATGGAATCATTCTTCCTCCTTGTCTTTGGTAATCCGGTTACAAAATCCATGGAAATGATGTCCCACTTCCATTCAGGTATATCCAAAGGTTGCAACATTCCAGCGGGTCGCTGATGTTCCACCTTCGCTTTCTGACAAGTTAGACAAGTGGATACATATTCCGCCACATGTTTCTTCATTCCTGGCCACCAATAATTCTGCCGCAAATCCTGATACATCTTTGTTGCTCCAGGGTGAATACTCAGCTTACTCTTATGCGCCTCTTCTAAAATCGTTTTCCGCATATCTGTAATGGCTGGTACACAAATCCTACCATTACACCGCAAAATATTATCTGCCCCAATCTTGAACTCAGTCGTCTTCCCTTGTACTATTAGATTCCTCTTCTCCTGAATTAAGACGTCATCTTGAGAATTTGCAATGTCCTCAAGTAGTCCACTCGAGATCTTAATCATTCCGAATTTCAAAATTCCCGGTGCAAACTCTACGTTCAAGTGTAGGTCTCTAAAAGCTTCCCACACCTCTGGTTGTTTAGCCATAATTAGTGAAGACACCGACACACTTCTTCTGCTCAACGCATCAGCCACTACATTGGCCTTCCCAGGGTGGTACTGCAGTGTGAAATCAAAATCCTTGAGAGTCTCCATCCATCGTCTCTGGCGCATGTTCAACTCCTTCTGATCAAACAAATATTTCAAGCTCTTATGGTCGCTGAACACGGTGAACGTGCACCCATATAAATAATGCCTCCAGATCTTTAATGCAAAAACAACCGCGGCAAGCTCCAAATCATGAGTAGGATAGTTCCTCTCATGAATCTTCAATTGTCTCGAGGCATAAGCCACAGCTTTCTTGTGTTGCATCAGAACACATCCCAACCCTTGGTGAGATGCATCACAATAAACTTCATAGGGTTCTTCTGATTGCGGTAACACCAATACAGGTGAGGTCGTCAATTTTCTCTTTAGTAACTGGAAGTTTTCTTCACACTTCTCCGTCCATGCGAACGGTTGATCTTTTCTGGTAAGTTGTGTCAGTGGAGCCACAATCTTAGCAAAACCTTCGATAAACCTCCTGTAGTACCCTGCCAGTCCTACAAAACTCCGTATGTCAGTGACAGTCTGAGGCTGTTTCCAAGCAAGAACCGCCTCAATCTTAGCCGGATCTACAACGATTCCTTCCTTGGTTATCACATGTCCCAAGAAATTCACTTTCTCTAGCCAAAATTCACACTTCGACAGATTGGCATACAATCGCTTCTCGCGTAAAATCTCAAGAACCTGTCGTAAATGTTCTCCATGCTCTTCTTCAGTCCTTGAATAAATCAATATATCATCAATGAATACCACCACGAATTTATCAAGGAACGAATTAAAGATCCTGTTCATGTAGTCCATGAAAATTGCCGGTGCATTGGTAACTCCAAACGGCATAACCAGGTATTCATAATGTCCGTAGCGGGTTCTGAAAGCTGTTTTCTGAATGTCTCCTTCCCTTACTCGGATCTGATGGTAACCCGACTTCAAGTCAATCTTCGAAAATATCGCGGCCCCCCTCAATTGATCCATCAAATCATCGATTCGTGGCAAAGGATAACGATTCTTAATAGTTGCCTTGTTAAGCTGTCTATAATCCACACATAGGCGCGAGCTTCCGTCCTTCTTCTTAACTAGCAAAACTGGAGCTCCCCATGGTGATACACTTGGTCTGATGAATTTCTTCTCCAACAAGTCTTCAATTTGGCCTTTGAGCTCATTTAATTCCAATGGCGACATTCGATAAGGTGCCATTGAAATGGGTCCCGTTCCTGGGTGCAAATCAATGAAGAATTCCACTTCTCTTACCGGTGGCAATCCTGGAATTTCCGTTGGAAATACATCCCGATACTCGTTGACAAGTATCACATCTTCTATTTCCACATTTATCTTTGCCTCTACATTTGCTAGAGACAAAAACTCATGAGTCCCTTCACTTAGCGACACTCGGAGTTTGTTAGCAGCTAAATACTTAACAACTCCTGGTTCGGGGAAAAGAACCAATTTACGAGCACAATCCAAGATCACATAATGATAAGACATCCAATCCATACCGAGGATGACCTCGAGTGATTGTAGCGGTAAACAAATTAGATTAACCAAGAAATCCTTATTCTGTATAGTCATTCGACAATGTAAACATGCAGAATTTACGGTTAAGGTCTTAGCAGGTGTGGAAACAACCAAATCAAAAGGTAAAGCAGACACAGATAACTTCAAGCGATTCACACAGTCCATAGCAATGAAGGAATGGGTTGCCCCCGAATCAAAGAGTGCAGTTAGAGTGTTACCTGCAATCTCACAATCACGCTGAATCAGATTACCAGATGGATTTCCCTCTTCAGCATTCACACAATAAATGCGTCCTCTAGCAGTAGGACGGGTAGCCCTAGCTACATTCACCACTGGTTCCACCTTTGGAGCCGTGCAATCCCTTGCCATGTGCCCCGACTTCCGACAATTGTGACAGATGGGGATGTTAGTGGTACAAGCACTAGCATAGTGTCCTTCTCCCCCACATCGGAAACATCGAAGCACTTGCCCCAATTGCCTCCCGAAATTCTGGTTCCCCGGGCGACTCTGCCCACCGTTGTTATTCTGGGGTCGATTATAAGGTTTAGCAACTTGCTTCCCCTTGTTCTGATAATTCGCCCGACTAGGGCCTCCCGAATTAAAATTCCCTACTCGGCTAGCCCTCTTGTTTTTCATATCCTCCACTTCTCTACATTTCTCCACCAGCGCTTGGAAACGTTGAATTCCCAAGGGTAAAACGGAATCTTGAATCTCATACTTCAATCCGTCTTGGAAACGATGACACATGAATGGTTCATCAATTTCTTCCCGGAAGAACCTGAAGTGCCTCGATAGTGATTCAAATTTAGCAGCATACTCGCCCACAGTCAGGCTCCCCTGGTGAAGTTTCAGAAAGTCGTCACCCAACTTAGTCCTGGTACTCATCGGAAAGTATTTGTCTAAAAACTTTCTTTTGAACGATTCCCAGTTCACCTCCTCGTGGGCTGCTCCCATCAATAACCTTGCACTCCTCCACCAGTACTCAGCATCCCCCAACAGCATATAAGTGGCATAGCTGACCTTCACTCCCGCCTGACACTTTATCATATCAAAGATCTTCTCCACTTCTTGGATCCATTGATCCGCCTTCTCTGAACCCTCATCCCCCTTGAACTTAGGAGGATTGTAACGACGGAAGTCTTCCAACCCTCTTGACTCTGCAACACGGATCTCTCTTCCCCTCTTTTCAAGATCCCGTTGAGTCTTGGCAGCGGTCTGTGCAGCGACAGAAGCAGCCATGTTATTCATAGCCTCCGCCATTTGATCATTCCTATTAGCGTTGTCTCTCGGAGCGTCATTCCTTCTTGGCGGCATGGTTTCCTATAAAACCATCATCAAGTAGAGTCTTAACACTACTTCAAATAATTCCAAACTAACGTCCGACTAACAACACACAATTATATTGGACTTGACAACTCAAGTCACCTAAACCGACACATGATCAGATAACAACTCCTAACTTATAGGTCGACCTACAATCTATAACCAAGGTTCCACAGCTCCCAAAGAAAACTAAACCTATGCTCTGATACCACAATGTAACACCCCGTTTTTCAAAGCGAGGGTATATTTTTTTTTTCAAAAGAAATTAAAATAAAACAAAGTAAAACAAATGAGGAAATGTCTTTGGATAAATAATTGAGTCATTACAATTTACGCAGCGGAAAAGTTTCTCCAATTATAAATCCAAAACATTTACATAACATCAAATGGTACATGGAACCCATCCAAAGATGATATCAAACTGATAATATTTGTATAAGTACAGTTTTCCAAACTAAAAATACTCCAAACCAAAAAGAAGGACCCCTAGTCCCTATACATCATCCTAATCTGATCATCCTACCAAAAAGCTATACACCCTGAGTAATCTCCACGCGCCCCGTGAGATCCTCCTAACGTAACAGCAGTCAAGCGTTCCCATCTCCATCCCTGTCCGTAGGGTACGAACCAGTAGGGCCGTCCTGACTCTCATCTGAGGGCAAAGCCCAGATTTCCACAATAGTGTAAAGGGTCACCAACCAGAAAATAACAGTTAACACATAGCAATTAAGTTTTTGAATGCTCAAAACAACTTTTCAACTAAGCATGCACCTTAACAGGATTTTCAATATGCGAAAAGTTCATACAGTACATTGCCAATGAAAATGAAGGTAAAATGCAGTTCTCGATCTCCTAATTAACACATAATAAAACAAGACATGGATAGATTCATGAGCAATTAATCATACAACTAAAACTGAGGATTTTCACTGAGCCAATCGATTGGGCAATCGATTGGGGTGAAGATTTTTAATGAAAATAGAATCCTGGGCTGAATCAATCGATTTGGCAATCGATTGACAGGATAACGGAGCCCCTGACTTAATACCAATCGATTTCCAAATCGATTTCCTGAAGGTTTTTAGTGAAATTTTGAACTCTGGCTTGATTCAATCGATTGGGCAATCGATTGACAGGATAGCTGAGCCCCTGACTTAATGGCCAATCGA
This sequence comes from Cicer arietinum, assembly GCF_000331145.2. Classification (NCBI taxonomy): domain Eukaryota; kingdom Viridiplantae; phylum Streptophyta; class Magnoliopsida; order Fabales; family Fabaceae; genus Cicer; species Cicer arietinum. The sequence continues at coordinate 4,409 of NW_027339966.1, read as the reverse complement.
TTGGGCAATCGATTTCGAAAGGGATTTTCAAAAAAACTGATTACAAAATCGATTGGCTAATCGATTTTGTTCATTTGGCCAAGCCCCTGACTTAATACCAATCGATTGGGAAATCGATTTCCCTGATCATTTTTCCAAAAATTCATGAATTAACCTAAGTCATTCCTAATCAAGTTCACAACTTAACACTTAGCAATTTCTACGCGATTACCACGGCAATTGGGATCTCGATAACCATCATACTTACACACAATAATCAACACATAACACTTAGCATTTTCAACGCAATTAACACGATAAATCAAATTCAAATCACTCAATCATAAAACTCAATCAAACACGACTCGTGTGCCAAGCACCCTAATGCAATGCGTATATGCCAAAATGCATGGACTCGGAATTCCAAACCAAAACCCTCCTCGAAGGGCCGTAAATCATAATTGTACCGCCTATCGCAGGCCAAAGTACCAATTACCGAGGTGCCACCTATCACGGGTCAGCACGATTTACTAAAATGCGTAAATCATAAACGTACCACCTATCACGGGTCAGTACAGTTTACCGAGGTGTCACCTATCACGGGTCAACACGATTTACTAAAAGAAAAAGCGGGAATCGTAAACGTACCGCCTATCACAGACCAGTACTGTTTACCTAGGTGCCACCTATCACGGGTCAGCACAATTCACCAAAAATGTAAATCGTAAATGTACCACCTATCACGGGTCAGTACAGTTTACCAAGGTGTCACCTATCACGGGTCAACACGATTTACTAAATAGTAACTCGTAAACGTACCACCTATCACGGGTCAGTACAGTTTACCAAGGTGTCACCTATCACGGGTCAACACGAATTACTAAATAGTAAATCGTAAACGTACAACCTATCACGGGTCAGTACAGTTTACCAAGGTGTCACCTATCACGGGTCGACACAATTTACCAAATGAAATGCATGAGCATACACAGACTCCATTCACAACAATCGTTAAGCAAATGCAGATATTAAAAGATTCCCCATTTTTAATACCCATTTAACTTAAACGACTTTCAAACAACATTAATTAAATAAGTCATTAAGAGATTCCCCGTTCTTAATACCGATTTAACTTAATGATTTTCAAAACAAAACGTTAAGCAAACAGTCATATTAAGAGATTCCCCATTCTTAATACTCATTTACCGAAACGATTTTCAAAAACGATAGTTAAGTAACCGAGACATTAAGAGATTCCCCATTCTCAACGCCCAGTTAACTTAAACATTTTCCTCAAATACACATTAAGTAAACCGAGGTATTAAAAGATTCCCCATTTTTAATACTCGTTTAACTCTAATGGTTTTCAAATTCCACAGAAACAAATTCAAACATACTTTCACATTCAAACCATAATTCACAACAACCACACCAATTAACAAACATCAAGTTTCATTTACCCATAATCATACACAATGACATTCAAATTCATTTACCACGAAACATTCATCACTATAAACAAAACCTAACTCTAAGGTTTTTACCCATAACGCACTAGTTTCGTTTTTCCCCAAATCGATACATTTAACCCTAACAAATTCCTTCCCACACAACTACAGATAAGTCCCTAATGCAAGCTAGAAGTTTGGAAGGAGCCCTTACCTCAACGTTAGCTTTAACGTGCGTTTCCGGTACCGCGAGAAATTCCGGTAAAATCTCCGCTCGCAACGCCGCTTCCAAATTAGTTCACTAGCACCGTAGCGTGGTGGTGAGCAACTTTCCCTTCTATCTCTTCGAGAAATGAGGTTTGGATCTAGGAGAAACGGAGGGGTTTGTGTTTGGATCTCAAAACCGTTTTTCTTCGTTTTCGAATCAAAGAGGAAGAGTGGAGTTGCGAAAACCTTGATCTAACTCACACCCGACCTTGGGTCACTAGCTTTGAAGAAAAGGAAGCAACGAAAACGAGAAATGGAGAAGGATGGATTTATGGTTTTTCTTGCGTGAACCTGAGGAAGGAGATGGAAAATTTGGGTTTTCCTTCCTTTCTATTTCTTTCCTTTGCTTTTCCTTTCTTCCTTTTTCCTTCCTTCCTTTATATACTATTTTCTTTTGCTTTTCCTTCCTTCTAGTTTTCCTTTCTTTTTCCCTCCAAACAAACATATATAAATATAATAAATATAACTTAACAAATATCTCAAAATCTAGATATTTATTAAATTACCGTTTCACCCGAAACGCCTTAAATTCTCCGTAAAGGATTTCCAAATCGATTTCTTAAAAGGTTTTGAAAAACATATTGCGAAATCGATTGCCAAATCGATTTTGTCAAATTTGTGAAGTCTCTGCAACTCATCAAATCGATTGGGAAATCGATTTCCCTGCTTATTCTTCCAAAAATACATAAACTAACTCAATCGCATTCATACACAATTTCACCTCTTAACACTTAGTAATTCCCACACGATCACCACGACAAATTGAGTTTCGAAATAGTTTTACAACCCATCACACTTACACTCAATAATCAATTCATAACACTTAGCAATTTCAACACAAATACCACGACAACTCAAATTCAAAACACTCAATCATAAACTTGAATCAAACACGACTCGCGTGCCAAGCACCCTAATGCGATGCGTATATGCCAAAATGCATGGGCTCAGAATTCCAAACTAAAACCCTCCTCGAAGGGCCGTAAATCATAATTGTACCGCCTATCGTAGTCCAAAGTACCAATTACTAAACGTACTGCCTATCACGGACCCGTACCGTTTACCAAGGTGCCACCTATCACGGGTCTGCACGGTTTACTAAAAAGAATGTAAATTGTAAATGTACCGCCTATCACAGGCTAAAGTACTATTTACCAAGGTGCCACCTATCACGGGTCTGCACAATTTACAAAAAAGTGAAAACCATAAACGTACTGCCTATCACGCGCCCGTACCGTTTATCGAGGTGCCACCTATCACGGGTTTGCACGATTTGAATGAAAAACCATCCACAACAATCGTTAAACAAATGCAGATATTAAAAGATTCCCCATTTTTAATACTCATTTAATTTAAACGATTTTCACAACAAACATTAAGCAAACAGAAATATTAAGAGATTCCCCATTCTTAATACTCTTTTGACTTAAACGATTTTCAAAACAAACATTAAGTAAACAGAAATATTAAGAGATTCCCCATTCTTAATACTCTTTTAACTTAAACGATTCCCAAAACGAACATTAAGTAAACAAGACATTAAGAGATTCCCCATTCTTAATACGCATTTATCTTAAATGATTTTCAAACAAACATTAAGTAAACAAGACATTAAGAGATTCCCCATTCTTAATACTCGTTTAACTTAAACGATTTTCACGACAACATTAAGTAAACAAGACATTAAGAGATTCCCCATTCTTAATACTCGTTTAACTTAAACGATTTTCACGACAACATTAAGTAAACAAGACATTAAGAGATTCCCCATTCTTAATACTCGTTTAACTTAAACGATTTTCACGACAACATTAAGTAAACAAGACATTAAGAGATTCCCCATTCTTAATACTCGTTTAACTTAAACGATTTTCACGACAACATTAAGTAAACAAGACATTAAGAGATTCCTCATTCTTAATACTCGTTTAAGTTAAACGATTTTCACAAACACACATTAAGTAAACAAGATATTAAGAGATTCTTCATTCTTAATACTCGTTTAACCCTAATGGTTTTCAAATTCCACACAAAACAACTCAAACATATTTTCAAATTTAATCCACGATCCACACCAAAACACATCAATTCATTTTTCCACAAAATCCAACCATACACATATCAAATTTCATCAGTATTAATTAAGAACACGTCAAATACGACGAACACAAATCAACACAATCCACCACTCAAACACAACAAGTTTCATTTACTCAAAATCATACATAAATGAGTTTAAATTCATTTTCCACGAAACATTCATCAATATAACTAAAACCTAACTCTAAGATTTTACCCATAAAGCCTTAGATTCATTTTCCTCCAAATCAACACTTCAACCCTAACAAATTCCTTTCCACACAACCACAGATAAGTCCCTAAATGCAAACTAAAAGTTTGGAAGGAGCCCTTACCTTCACGTTAGCTTTAACGTTCGATTACAGTACCGCGAGTAAATCCGGTAAAATCTCTGCTCGCAATGTCGCCTCCAAAGTTGGTTCCCTAGCACCGTAGCGTGGTAGTGAGCAACTTTCCCTTCTATCTCTTCGTGAAACGAAGCTTAGATCTAGATGAAACATGGAGGTTTGTGTTTGACGGTTTTGAAATCCCTAACGTTGTTTTTCTTCGTTTTCGAAACAACGAGGAAGTATGAAGCTGAGAAATCCTTGCTTTCTTACCCACTAATCCTTGGGTTTCTATTCTTGAAGCCAAAAA
>NW_027339965.1:0-1973 GCF_000331145.2 Cicer arietinum | reverse complement strand
AACCCAAATACTTATATCAAATATTTAGTCAAACTCTGAATTTTTTTTTAATTGAAAGTGGGGAATTGTTCATCGGATTCCAAGAGAGCAAATTTTTCTATCATGGATTTTGACAATTTTTCACAACTGAAATAAATATATTTTACTTACATGACATATAGAGACTCACTAATTAATAAAGAGGAATATATTAAAGATCATTATTTGATTGATTTATTTTGATACTATCAATATATTTTTAATTAATAATTTTCAAAAACATAAAGAAAATAAAAAAAGTTAAGAGCAAATATTAACGTGCTGAACATCTACAAAGCTATTTCATCAAGAATATTTCATGGAGAACTCTTTTAATTTCTCTTTATTCTTTAGTTCTTGTTTATTTTCATAAGTAGCTAAAATTTTTTTGTTAGGAATGAGTAAACCTTGATGAAAACCTCTAGTATATAATTTAATTTTTCGATTATTCGAATGAATTTATTTAAATTCTTTCTCAGCCTCTATGCGTAATGTATTTTTATTGCTTAGCCGCTTTTAAAATGAATTGTCAATTATAGTTTGAAACATAAGGTTATTTTGTAAATGCTTGAGATAGGATGTTCTTGTAATCATAGTCTACATATAGATATGAACATTTGAATGTCAAAAATAATTTATAACCACAGTGCTTAATCTTAATTTTCTACCGTAAGAGATTAGGGATTTATTAAGATTAAAGACTCTTTGTTTAAATTATTTATTTTGAATATAATCGAATATTTTGTAATAATAATACGAATAAATTTATTAATTAAGGTGTTATCTCTAGTTAGTGGTTCCAATCAAATAAGACTCATCCCTAACGTTTTTATTAATATCTATTAAAAGTAATTTATTTTATCTTTCAGTAACATTAATTGTGTTACGAACAATCAAACAAACACAATTTCATTTTCAACCTAGTTTTTTTATATTTGAATTAGTATTAATACACGATTCTTGTGATGGACATTCAATACTTTATTATTTTATTCCTTACAATAATTTAATACACTTACTGAAATCGTCATCACCCTTTATAGGTTCTTTTAGACTACATATTGCTTCATATCAAATAGAAAAATATCCTAAACTATTATATCAGTTTTATATTGATCCTATTCCTAACATGATACCAAAACATTTAAGTCTTTTGTGTGTTTTTAAAAATAAACTAGTGGAGGATATGACTAACCGAGTCTAGCACAAGTGGTTGATGTACGATGTGTGTAAGTATTTTAAACTTTACAGTACCGCAAATGTGATTTCTACTCAATGAAAAAAAATTAATATGGTTAGAGTGATAAATGATTCAATTCCTTAAGTATAAAATAATGAATTTGATTTCTAACTTGTGTGTGTTTGAATTCACCGTTTAGAAGAGACAACTCTTAAATATGTTGGATCTTTAAAGAAGTTTGTCCCTAAAATTATACAAATATAAGATACATGGATGAAAAAGAAGGTAAAATAAAAGCTCTTCTATATGCATCCATTTAGTACTAAAACAAATCAAATCACATATGGCACATGAAAAAAATGTTAATAACCAAAACACTTACAAAAATCACGTAGATTATGGCTCTAATTGGTAGAAATTAAGTTTTCACCAATAGGTCAGTGTATGGCATTGCCTTTGCCTTACGCAACAGTTTTCTTTTGAAACAACAAGGCTTTGTGAAAATTATACTTGTAGCTACCTCTTAGAGAACGATTTTTTAAATTTACAATGACAACAGTTTTACGTTGTTGCGAAGTTAAAACCGTTTTTCTATTTATTTTAATTAAGGTACGACAACGCTATATAACCGTTTTGTTGTAATATACTATAATAAATTTAATATTACCTAGAACAATCCACTAAAAATACAAAACGCAAAGAACACAACATTATTAATCTGCATTCATATCCTGGACCTACAAATAAAATTAAAGCAAACGCTAAACCCTAAACC
>NW_027339964.1:10606-12000 GCF_000331145.2 Cicer arietinum | reverse complement strand
CTTAATGTCTCGGTTACTTAATATTTTGTTTTGAAAACCGTTTAAGTTAACTGGACGTTAAGGAGGGGGAACCTCTTAATGCCTCGGTTACTTAATATTTTGTTTTAAAGAAAAATCGTTTAAGTTAACTGGGCGTTAAGAATGGGGAATCTCTTAATGTCTCGGTTACTTAATATTTTGTTTTAAAGAAAAAATGGAAGACTGTACCTATACTAATATTGTCAGCTTGACATGTTATTTTCGATGGGTTACATGTACCATTTGTTGTTGGGTAAATGGTTTGGATTTATAATTGGAGTAACTTTTCCGCTGCTTGTAAATTATAATGACTCAATTATTTATCCAAAGGCATTTCTTTATTTATTTCTCTGCTTTATTTTAAATTCTTTTGAAAAAAAAAAAAATACCCTCGCTTTGAAAAACGGGGTGTTACATTGTGGTATCAGAGCATTGGTTTGGTTTTCTTTGGGGGCTGTGGAACCTTGGTTATAGATTGTAGGTCAACCTATAGGTTGAGAGTTGTTATCTGATCATGTGTCGGTTTAGGTGGTTTGAGTTGTCAAGTTCATAATAATTATTATGTGCGGTTGTGGTCGGAAGTTATTCTTAGAATTATTGAAGTAGTGTTAAGACTCTACTTGATGATGGTTTTATAGGGAAACCATGCTGCCAAGGAGGAATGAAATTCTGAGAACCAATGCCAGTAGGAATGATCGAATGGCGGAGGCTATGAATAACATGGTTGCTTCGATTGCTGCACAGACTGCTGCCAAGACTCAACGCGATCTCGAAAAGAGGGGAAGAGAGATCCGTGCTGCAGAGTCAAGAGGATTAAAAGACTTTCGTCGTTACAATCCTCCCAAGTTTGAGGGGACTGAGAACTCAGAGAAAGCAAATCAATGGATCCAAGAAGTGGAGAAGATTTTCGAAATGATTAACTGTCAGGCGGGAGTGAGGGTCAACTATGCCACTTATATGCTACTAGGAGATGCTGAGTACTGGTGGAGGAGTACAAGGTCGTTGATGAGATCAGCTCACGAGGAGGTGAACTGGGAATCTTTCAAAGGGAAGTTTTTCGACAAATACTTCCCGATGAGTACCAGGACTAGACTGGGTGATGATTTCCTGAAACTACATCAGGGGAACATGACCGTGGGCGAATATGCTGCTAAGTTTGAATCACTATCAAGGCATTTCAGATTTTTCCGTGAAGAGATTGACGAGCCATTCTTCTGTCATCGTTTCCAAGACGGACTAAAGTATGAGATTCAAGACTTTGTCTTACCCTTGGGAATTCAACGTTTTCAAGTTCTTGCGGAAAAATGTAGAGGAGTTGAGGATATGAAGAATAAGAGAGCTAGCCGATGAGGGAATTTTAACTCAGGAGGACCTAG
>NW_027339964.1:0-606 GCF_000331145.2 Cicer arietinum | reverse complement strand
CCAAAATCCAAAATACACAAAAATACATAAAATACACTTTAAAATTATGGGTCTTACAGAACAGGTGATTAGGAGATGTGTTTCCCACCGTGATGCTTAATCAATTCTTCATTTTTGTCATGCCTCTCAAACTGGAGGACATTTTGGTCCTCAATAGACACCAATAAAAGTCTTAGACTCAGGTTTCTTTTGGCCCACTTTGTTTAAAGATGCTTTTGAGACTTTACGAAACTTGTGAACAGTGCCAAATAGCAGGAACAACAATCACTCGTAGGAGGGAGATGCCTCAACAATCGATGCTTTTCTGTGAAGTATTTGATGTGTGGGACATTGACTTTATGGGTCCTTTTCCTATTTCTTTTGGTTATTTCTATATTTTACTAGTTGTTGATTATGTTTCGAAGTGGGTGGAAGAAATACCCACTAAGACTAATGATTCTAAATTTGTTGCAGATTTTATCAGATCAAATAGTTTTTGCAGGTTTGGAATACCTCGGGCCATCATAAGTGATCATGGCACTCATTTTTGCAACCACACCATGGACGTTTTTCTTCGGAAGTATGGGGTTGTGCACAGAGTTTCTACACCTTATCATCCCCAGACTA
>NW_027339963.1:18110-19000 GCF_000331145.2 Cicer arietinum | reverse complement strand
GCACATGCTGTTGGTACAGTTAGTAGATTTCTGTCTAATCCAGGTAGAGAGCATTGGAATGCTGTGAAATGGATTTTGAGGTATCTTCGTGGTACTACCAGTTTGAGGCTTTGTTTTGGAGGTGATAAGCCTACTCTTGTGGGATATACTGATTCTGATATGGCTAGAGACATTGATTCTAGAAAGTCTACTTCAGGCTACTTGATTAAGCTTGCAGGGGGAGCTGTGGCATGGCAATCCAGATTACAGAGGTGTGTTGCATTGTCCACTACTGAGGCAGAGTTCATTGCCATTACAGAAGCATGCAAGGAATTGTTATGGTTGAGGAAATTCTTGCAGGAGCTTGGTTTTGTTCAAGATAAGTATTTGCTATTTTGTGATAGTCAAAGTGCAATTCATCTTGGTAAGAACTCAACCTTTCATTCTAGGTCCAAGCACATTGATGTTAGGTATCATTGGATACGTGATGTTTTGGATGCTGGGTTGTTGGAATTGGCCAAGGTTCATACAGATGATAATGGTGCTGATATGATGACCAAGGCATTACCGAGAAGCAAGTTTGAAACTTGTTGTGAGATCGCCGGTTTGGCGGTCACCTCCACATAGTTGTGAGGGGGAGATATGTTGGGTTTTGGGCTCCCTTCCTATGTGGAGAAAGGCCCAATATGTGCAAGTCCATGTGTCTCACTTAACCAATTGGAGAGAGGTCAGATTAGTGGGTGTGAAAGAGCTGAATTCAGAGAGAGAGCCAAAGAGAAAAGTGAGAGAGGAAGAGCAAACCCTATTTTCGCATAAAACAGAGCAGCTACACTAGATTCACGATTTCGCCTTCGTTCACCGTCGGATCGGGCTGAAATTTGGACAGCAGGTTTGTGACTCGTGGTACTTCA
>NW_027339963.1:7579-8110 GCF_000331145.2 Cicer arietinum | reverse complement strand
TAACTTAACTGATTTTTCAAAACAAACATTAAGCAAATCAAGACATTAAGAGATTCCTCATTCCTAATGCTCATTTAACTCAACGAGTTTCCAAAACAACATTAAGTAAACGCAGACCTTAAGAGATTCCCCATTCTTAAGACTCGTTTAACTTAAACATTTTTCCCAAACGCACATTAAGTAAACCGCGGTATTAAAAGATTCCCCATTTTTAATACTCGTTTAACTCTAATGGTTTTCAAATTTCACAGAAAACAAGCTCAAATATACTCCCACATTCAATCCATAATTCACACCAAAACACATCAATCAACAACCATCAAGTATGAATACGCCAAATACGACGAACACAAATCAACGCAACATGACACCCAAATACATCAGACTTCATTTACACATATTCATACACAAATAACTTCAAATTCATTTACCACGAAACATTCATCAATATAAACAAAACCTAACTCTAAGGTTTTACCCATAACGCATTAGATTCTTTTTTCCCCAAATCGATACATTAAACCCTAACAA
>NW_027339963.1:1177-1552 GCF_000331145.2 Cicer arietinum | reverse complement strand
TCGCCCAATTTAGTCCTGGTACTCATCGGGAAGTATTTGTCTAAAAACTTCCTTTTAAACGATTCCCAGTTCACCTCCTCGTGGGCTGCTCCCATCAATAACCTTGCACTCCTCCACCAGTACTCAGCGTCCCCCAATAGCATATAAGTGGCATAGTTGACCTTCACTCTCGCCTGACAATTTATCATTTCAAAGATTTTCTCCACTTCTTGGATCCATTGATCCGCCTTTTCTGAATTCTCATCCCCCTTAAACTTAGGAGGATTGTAACGACGGAAGTCTTCTAACCTTCTTGACTCTGCAGCACGGATCTCTCTTCCCCTCTTTTCAAGATCTCGTTGAGTCTTGGCAGCAGTCTGTGCAGCAACAGAAGCA
>NW_027339963.1:0-1039 GCF_000331145.2 Cicer arietinum | reverse complement strand
AACTAACGTCCGACTATAACAACACAATATAATTATATTGGACTTGACAACTCAAGTCACCTAAACCGACACATGATCAGATGACAACTCCCAACTTATAGGTCGACCTACAATCTATAACCAAGGTTCCACAGCCCCCAAAGAAAACCAAACCTATGCTCTGATACCACAATGTAACACCCCATTTTTCAAAGCGAGGGTATATTTTTTTTTTTGAAGTAATTAAAAACAAACAAAGAATTAAATCAGGAAATGCCTTTGGCTAAATAATTGAGTCATTATTATTTACAAGCACCGGAAAAGTTTCTCCAATTATAAATCCAAAACATTTACACAACAACAAATGGTACATGGAACCCATTCAAATAAGATGTCAAACTGAAAATATTAGTATAAGTACAGTTTTCCAAACTAAAAATACTCCAATCCAAAAAGAAGGACACCTAGTCCCTATACATCATCCTAATCTGATCATCCTACCAAAAAGCTATACACCCTGAGTGATCTCCACGCGCCCCGTGAGATCCTCCTAACGTAACTGCAGTCAAGCGTTCCCATCTCCATTCCCGTCCGTAGGGTACGAACCGGTAGGACCGTCCTGACTCTCATCTGAGGGCAAAGCCCAGATTTCCACAATAATTGTAAAGGGTCACCAACCAAAAAAAATAACAGTTTAAGTTTTTAAATGCTCAAAATGACTTTTCAACTAAGCATGCACCTTAACAGGATTTCCAATATGCGAAAAGTTCAATGCAATACTTGCCAATTAAAAATGAAAGCAAAATGAGGTTCTCAATCCCCTAATTATAACATAACAAATCAAGACATGGATAGATTCATGAGCAATCAATCATACGACTAAAACTGAGGATTTTCACTGAGCCAATCGATTAGGCAATCGATTGGGGTGAAGGATTTGATGAAAACAGAATCCTGGGCTGAAATCAATCGATTGAGAAATCGATTGAGTGAGTACTGAGCCCCAGGTTTTAAGCCAATCGATTTCCATATCGATTTGGTCGAATATGGATGAGTCCCT
>NW_027339962.1:11886-13711 GCF_000331145.2 Cicer arietinum | reverse complement strand
TCATTTTCGTCATCCCTAGGCTTATTGTTGTCTAATTAGGGTTTTTAACCAATCTTGTGCTTCCAATAAGTTCATTTGTGTCATTGGATTAACATTTAGGACATTTTTGTCCTCCGTAGGCTTATTCTTGTCTAATTAGGGTTTTTAGCCAATCTTGTACATCCAATAGGTGCCAATGTGTCATTGGATTAACATTTAGGACATTTTTGTCCTCCGTAGGCTTATTCTTGTCCAATTAGGGTTTTTAACCAGTCTTGTGCATCCAATAAGTTCATTTGTGTCATTGGATTGACGTTTAGGTCATTATTGTCATCCCTAGGCTTATTCTTGTCCAATTAGGGTTTTTAACCACTCTTGTGCATCCAATAGGTGCGTTTGTGTCATTGGATTAACATTTTGGTCATTTACCTCCTCGATAGGCTTATTCTTGTCCAATTAGGGTTTTTAACCAATCTTGTGCATCCAATAGGTGTGTTTGTGTCATTGGATGAACATTTAGGTCATTTTCGTCCTCTCTAGGCTTATTCTTGTCCAATAAGGGTTTTTAACCAATCTTGTGCATCCAATAAGTTCATTTGTATCATTGGATTAACATTTAGGTCATTTTCGTCCTCCCTAGGCTTATTCTTGTCCAATTAGGGTTTTTAACCAATCTTGTGCATCCAATAAGTTCATTTGTATCATTGGATTAACATTTAGGTCATTTTCGTCCTCCCTAGGCTTATTCTTGTCCAATTAGGGTTTTTAACCAATCTTGTGCATCCAATAAGTTCATTTGTGTCATTGGATTAACATTTTGGTAATTTTTGTCCTCGCTAGGCTTATTCTAGTCCTATTAGGGTTTTTAACCAATCTTGTGCAACCAATAAGTTCATTTGTGTCATTGGATTAACATTTAGGACTTTTTCGTCCTCCCTAGGCTTATACTTGTCCAATTAGGGTTTTTAACCAATATTGTGCATCGAATAAGTTCATTCGTGTCATTGGATTAACATTTATGTCATTTTTGTCCTCCTTAGGCTTATTCTTGTTCAATTAGGGTTTTTAACAAATGTTGAGCATCCAATAGGTATGTTTGTGTCAGTGGATTAACATTTAGGTCATTTTCGTCCTCCCTAGGCCTATTCTTGTCCAGTTAAGGTTTTTAACCCATAGTTTTTAAATCCTAAATTATACAATTTTAGAGTATTTGGTGTTGAAGTTCTTAGGCTTTTAGTCCAGTTTTTGGTATTTAGTGGGTTAAATACCAAAAATATATTTAGTGGGTTAAAATTATTTGCCGAAGAATAATTTATTTACGTTACAAAGAATTGGACACCAGAGAGTTTTGTTAAAAATATCACTTGTCGCTGAAAATTTTATCTGTCAATTGAGTTACGACGACAGTAGATATTTTTATCAAAATTGTTTGAGAAGTGATGATTTTCATAAATATCTAGATATTTAGGTATTTATTGGTTTAGGTTTAATTATTATATATATATATATATATATATATTATATATATTATATTATTATTATTATTATTATTATTATTATTAGTAATATATATATATGTATTAGAAAGGAATGAAAGGAAACAGAGAAAGCCTAAAGTGTTTCCCTCCCTGCCTCGCGAGTTCACCCTTTTCATCCTCCTTGCTTCTCTTTGCTTTTTCTTCCTTTTGCTTCAAGAATAGAAACCCAAGGCTTAGTGGGTAAGAAAGCAAGGATTTCCCAGCTTCATACTTCCTCTTTGATTCGAAAACGAAGAAAAACGGTGTTAGGGATTTCAAAACCGTCAAACACAAACCTCCCCGTTTCATCTAGATCTAAGCTTCATTTC
>NW_027339962.1:6428-9656 GCF_000331145.2 Cicer arietinum | reverse complement strand
CATTGGATTAACATTTAGGACATTTTCGTCCTCCCTAGGCTTATTCTAGTCCAATTAGGGTTTTTAACCAATCTTGTGTATCCAATAAGTTCATTTGTGTCATTGGATTAACATTTAAGTCATTTTCGTCCTCGCTAGGCTAATTCTTGTCTAATTAGGGTTTTTAACAAATCTTGTGCTTCCAATAAGTTCATTTGTAACATTGGATTAACATTTAGGACATTTTCGTCCTCCCTAGGCTTATTCTGGTCCAATTAGGGTTTTTAACCAATCTTGTGCATCCAATAAGTTCATTTGTGTCATTGCATTAACATTTTGGTCATTGTCGTCCTCATTAGGCTTATTCTTGTCTAATTGGGGTTTTTAACCAATCTTGTGCTTCCAATAACTTCATTTGTATCATTGGATTAACGTTTAGGTCATTTTCGTCATCCCTAGGCTTATTCTTGTCTAATTTGGGTTTTTAACCAATCTTGTGCATACAATAAGTTATATTGTGTCATTGAATGAACTTTTAAGACATTTTCGTTCTCTCTAGGATTGTTATTGTCTAATTAGGGATTTTAACCAATCTTGTGCATCCAATAGGTGTGTTTGTGTCATTGGATGAACATTTATGTCATTTTCGTCCTCCCTAGGCTTATTGATGTCCAATTAGGGTTTTTAACCAATCTTGTGCATCCAATAGGTGTGTTTGTGTCATTGGATGAACATTTATGTCATTTTCGTCCTCCCTAGGCTTATTGATGTCCAATTAGGGTTTTTAACCAATCTTGTGCATCCAATAGGTGTGTTTGTGTCATTGGATGAACATTTATGTCATTTTCGTCCTCCCTAGGCTTATTGATGTCCAATTAGGGTTTTTAACCAATCTTGTGCATCCAATAGGTGTGTTTGTGTCATTGGATGAACATTTATGTCATTTTCGTCCTCCCTAGGCTTATTGTTGTTCAATTAGGGTTTTTAACCAATCTTGTGCTTCCAATAAGTTCATTTTGTGTCATTGGATTAACATTTAGGTCAATTTCGTCCTCCCTAGGCTTTTTCTTGTCTAATTAGGGTTTTTAACCAATCTTGTGCAAACAATAAGTTATATTGTGTCATTGAATGAACATTTAGGACATTTTCGTTCTCTCTAGGCTTATTCTTGTCTAATTAGGGTTTTTAACCAATCTTGTGCATCCAATAGGTGTGTTTGTGTCATTGGATTAACATTTATGTCATTTTCGTCCTCCCTAGGCTTATTGATGTCCAATTAGGGTTTTTAACCAATCTTGTGCTTCCAATAAGTTCATTTGTGTCATTGGATTAACATTTAAGTCATTTTCGTCCTCGCTAGGCTTATTCTTGTCAAATTAGGATTCTTAACCAATCTTGTGCTTCCAATAAGTTCATTTGTGTCATTGGATTAACATTTAGGACTTTTTTGTCCTCCCTAGGCTTATTCTTGTCTAATTATAGTTTTTAACCAATCTTGTACATCCAATAGGTGTGGTTATGTCATTGGATTTACGATTAGGTCAATTTCGTCCTCCCTAGGCTTTTTCTGGTCCAATTAGGGTTTTTAACCATTCTTGTGCATCCAATAAGGTAATTTATGTCATTGAATGAACATTTAGGTCATTTTCGTCCTCCCTAGGCTTATTCTTGTCCAATTAGGGTTTTTAACCAATCTTGTGCATCCAATAGATGTGTTTGTGTCATTGGATGAACATTTAGGTCATTTTCGTCCTCCCTAGGCTTATTCTTGTCCAATTAGGGTTTTTAACCAATCTTGTGCATCCAATAAGTTCATTTGTGTCATTGGATGAACTTTTAGGTCATTTTCGTCCTCCCTAGGCTTAATCTTGTCCAATTTGGATTTTTAACCAATCTTGTGCATCAAAACAGTTCATTTGTGTCATTGGATTAACATTTTGGTCATTTTCCTCCTCGCTAGGCTTATTCTTGTCCAATTAGGGGTTTTAACCAATCTTGTGCATCCAATAGGTGTGTTTGTGTCATTGGATGAACATTTAGGTCATTTTCGTCCTCCCTAGGCTTATACTTGTCCAATTAGGGTTTTTAACCAATCTTGTGCATCCAATAGATGTGTTTGTGTCATTGGATGAACATTTAGGTCATTTTCGTCCTCCCTAGGCTTATACTTGTCCAATTAGGGTTTTTAACCAATCTTGTGCATCCAATAGATGTGTTTGTGTCATTGGATGAACATTTAGGTCATTTTCGTCCTCCCTAGGCTTAATCTTGTCCAATTTGGATTTTTAACCAATCTTGTGCATCAAAACAGTTCATTTGTGTCATTGGATTAACATTTTGGTCATTTTCCTCCTCGCTAGGCTTATTCTTGTCCAATTAGGGGTTTTAACCAATCTTGTGCATCCAATAGGTGTGTTTGTGTCATTTGATGACCATTTATGTGATTTTTGTTCTCTGTAGGCTTATTCTTGTCCAATTAGGGTTTTTAACAAAACTTGTGCATCTAATAAAATCATTTGTGTCATTGGATTAACATTTAGGTAATTTTCGTCCTCCTTAGGCTTATTCTTGTCTAATTAGGGTTTTTAACCAATCTTGTTCATCCAATAGGTGTGTTTGTGTCATTGGATGAACATTTAGGTCATTTTCGTCCTCCCCAGGCTTATTCTTGTCCAATTACGGTTTTTAACCAATCTTGTTCATCCAATAGGTGTGTTTGTGTCATTGGATGAACATTTAGGTCATTTTCGTCCTCCCCAGGCTTATTCTTGTCCAATTACGGTTTTTAACCAATCTTGTTCATCCAATAGGTGTGTTTGTGTCATTGGATGAACATTTAGGTCATTTTCGTCCTCCCCAGGCTTATTCTTGTCCAATTACGGTTTTTAACCAATCTTGTTCATCCAATAGGTGTGTTTGTGTCATTGGATGAACATTTAGGTCATTTTCGTCCTCCCCAGGCTTATTCTTGTCCAATTAGGGTTTTTAACAAAACTTGTGCATCTAATAAAATCATTTGTGTCATTGGATTAACACTTAGGTCATTTTTGTTCTCCCTAGGCTTATTCTTGTCCAATTTGGGTTTTTAACCAATCTTGTGCATCCCAACAGTTCATTTGTGTCATTGGATTAACATTTAGATCATTTTCCTCCTACCTAGACTTATTCTTGTCCAATTAAAGTTTTTTACCAATCTTGTGCATGCAATAAGTTCATTTGTGTCATTGGATGAACATTTAGGTCATTTTC
>NW_027339962.1:378-1218 GCF_000331145.2 Cicer arietinum | reverse complement strand
TTTTAACCAATCTTGTGCATCCAATAAGTTCATTCATGTCATTGGATTAACATTTAGGTCATTTTTGTCCTCCCTAGGCTTATTCTTGTCCGATTAGGGTTTTTAACTAATCTTGTGCATCCAATAAGTTATTTTGTGTAATTGGATGAACATATAGGTCATTTTCGTCCTCCCTTTGCTTATTCTTGTCCAATTAGGGTTTTTAACCAATCTTGTGCATCCAATTGGTGTGTTTGTGTCATTGGATGAACACTTAGGTCATTTTCGTTCTCCCTATGCTTCTTCTTGCCCAATTAGGGTTTTTAACCAATCTTGAGCATCCAATAGGTGTGTTTGTGTCATTGGACGAACATTTAGGTCATTTTCGTGCACCCTTGGCTTATTCTTGTCCAATTAGGGTTTTTAACCAATCTTGTGCATCTAATAAGTTCATTTGTGTAATTGGATGAACATTTAGGTCATTTTCGTCCTAACTAGGTTTATTCTTGTCCAATTAGGGTTTTATCCTATCTTGGTGCATCCAATAGGTGTGTTTGTGTCATTGGACGAACATTTAGGTGATTTTCGTCCCTAGGCTTATTCTTGTCCAATTAGGGTTTTTAACCAATCTTGTGCATCCAATAAGTTCATTTGTGTCATTGGATGAACATTTAGGTCATTTTAGTCCTCCCTAAGCTTATTCTTTTCCAACAAGGGTTTTTAACCAATCTTGTGCATCCAATAAGTTCATTTGTGTAATTGGATGAACATTTAGGCCATTTTGATCCTCCCTAAGCTTATTCTTGTGCAATTAGGGTTTATAACCAATCTTTTGCATCCAATAAGTTCATTTTTGTAATT
>NW_027339962.1:0-329 GCF_000331145.2 Cicer arietinum | reverse complement strand
ATTAGGGTTTTTATCCTATCTTGTGCATCCAATACGTGTGTTTATGTCATTGGACGAACATTTAGGTCATTTTCGTCCTCCCTTGGCTTATTCTTGTCCAATAAGGGTTTTTAACCAATCTTGTGCATCCAATAAGTTCATTTGTGTAATTGGACAAACATTTAGGTCATTTTCGTCCTCCCTAGGCTTATTCTTGTGCAATTAAGGTTTTTAACCAATCTTGTACATCCAATAAGTTCATTTGTGTCATTGGATGAACATTTAGATCTTTTTCGTCCTCCCTATGCTTATTCTTGTCCAATTAGGGTTTTTAACCAATCTTGGGCATC
>NW_027339961.1:21915-23553 GCF_000331145.2 Cicer arietinum | reverse complement strand
GAATTTTATTGGCTTAAGCTTGTATAATGGACTTTAATCTTTATCAAATGGATGTGAAAAGTGTCGTTCTCAATGGTGACCTTCAAGAGGAAGTTTTTGTTAGCCAAACACCTGGTTTTGAAAATCCTGATTTTCCTAATCATGTGTATAAGCTATCAAAGGCCCTCTATGGGTTGAAACAAGCTCCAAGAGCTTGGTATGAGAAGCTCAGCAATTTCCTTATTCAACAAAACTTTTCAAGAGGAAATGTTGACAAGACCCTTTTCACAAAAACTACTGGAAATGATATCTTGCTTGTCCAAGTATATGTTGATGACATAATATTTGGATCTACAAATAATAAACTGTGCAAAGAATTTGAAAATTTGATGAAAGGTAAATTTGAAATGTCAATGATGGGTGAACTGTCATATTTCTTGGGATTTCAAATTAACCAAAGCAAGCAAGGCATTTTCATTAGTCAATCTAAATACTGTTCTGATTTGATAAAGAAATTTAACTTTGAAAATCTTAAATCCATTGATACACCCATGAGTCAAGGAAATTTCTTAGACCGAGATGAGAAAGGTAAACCTGTAGATGTTACTAGATTTCGTGGTATGATTGGATCTCTGCTCTACCTTACAGCAAGCCGACCAGACATCATGTTCAGTGTTTGTATGTGTGCAAGGTATCAATCAAATCCAAAGGAATCTCACTTCAGTGCAGTTAAGAGAATTTTCAGATACTTGGTAGGAACTAAAAGTCTTGGATTGTGGTATCCAAAAGGATCAACATGTACATTGATTGGTTACTCAGATTCAGACTTTGCCGGATGTAAACTCGACAGGAAAAGTACCTCAGGAACTTGTCATCTGCTTGGAAATTCTCTAGTGTCTTGGTTCAGTAAGAAACAAACAAGTATTGCATTGTCTACTGCAGAAGCTGAATACATAGCAGCTGGGAGCTGTTGTGCTCAAATACTTTGGATGAAACAGCACTTATTGGACTTTGGTGTTGACTTGGGAACAGTACCTATCATGTGTGATAACACAAGTGCAATAAGTATAACCAAGAATCCAGTAATGCACTCCAGGACCAAACACATTGAAGTAAGACATCATTTTATAAGAGATCACTTTCAAAATGGAATCATTAAGCTTGAGTATGTTAACACTGCCGAACAGCTAGCTGACATCTTCACAAAAGCTTTACCAAGAGAAAGTTTTCTGTACATAAGGATGAAACTAGGGATCATTGATCCTAGTGAAGTATGATCGTTGATTCTTTCATAGGATTTCTGGTGTTTGCAGTTGTTTCTCCAGTTAAATCGATTTGGAAATCGATTACCAGCATGGCAAATGGTTTATAAAATCGATTTGGGAATCGATTACTTTAGCCCAGACTTCATAGTTCAGAAAATGTTTTTTTAAAACTTTCCCGAGCGTCGATTTGGAAATCGACTAGTTCAGTATTCAACATTAAGACAATCGATTTGGACATCGATTAAGTAAAACTGAAAATCGACTTGGAAATCGATTTGCAATATGACCGTTGTGACTAGCCGTTGTATGTAATAATTACTAAATCGATTGACATTACCAGTAACGGTAACCTAATCGATTTGGGAATCGATTTACACGATTAAGGGTTTAAATA
>NW_027339961.1:18323-19929 GCF_000331145.2 Cicer arietinum | reverse complement strand
AGCATGTGTACTGTTATGCTAAGATGCCCTGATACTTCTGTTTCTATGATATGGTAATGGTACATATTTGCTATGAAATGTTGTTAATATTATGTCTTGAAATGCTCAATTCAAGTTAAAATTGTATGATTGTCACTTATGCAAAAATGGGGAGATTGTTGGACTTTAGTCCTTTGAATCCTAATTTTGACATAATTAACAAACATACAATGTTCATACATCATATGATAAATCTTACATTTTAATTGAGCAAGATTTCAGGAACAACAATTCAATCCTACACACTTGATACAAATTGCTTGGAACACAAGAAATCAACAAAAGTTGATCATTGACTGAGTAAATCGATTGGGAAATCGATTTCATAACAAGGGTGTAAGGAAACATAACTGTTTGTGATTGTATAATCGATTAGGCAATCGACTGGCACAATTAGAAATGAAAATTGCACAAGTCAGTGGCACCCTGTTTTACAGGCTAATCGATTGGCAAATCGATTGTACACATCACAAAGTAAAACTGATTGAAACCAATCGACTGGCAAATCGATTGATCAAGTCACAGTGAGAATCCAATTTCTAGGGTAATCGATTGGCAAATCGATTGCTTAGATAATATTTGAAAAATAACTTGACCTGTGACAAACACAATCGATTGGACAATCTATTGTGTGAATTTCAATCATGTTAAGTTTGGTTGCAATCGATTGGGAAATCGATTGAACTAAACATCAGGTAAGAACTTTTCAGGCAAATACAAACAAATCGATTGGCACTTCGATTAACATCAAAATAGCTAAGTCACTGTCTTGAACACAATCGATTGGCAAATCGATTGAAAAAACCTTTTTGAAATCTCAGTGAACTTTGAGCTTGTGGCCAAATAGATTTTGAGTATTTGTAAATTGATTATTAGACTTTGATCGCATCCTTCTACTAGTCGTTGGAACCACATCTATCACGAAGCAAATCAAGCAGTTGATGCTTTAGATAAACATGGACTTGAAATAGAATGAATAATAACAAAAAAAAAAGTTTTTGAATTGTGACCATTTTAAAATTTAATTTATGCACTTTAATTTATATTTTACTCATGATTAAATTTGAAAATCACAGGTTGATTATTAAACTCTTAATTGACCAAAACATTTTGGACATTTAATATGAAATTAAGAGATTGTAAATAAAAATAATGATAATAAAGTGTAATATGTGCATGCAAATAAATAAGAATAAGAGATAAAAAGATCACACACAAAAAGTATATTGGTTCACCTTATTTAAAAATAAAGAGATATATTTTAAAATCATTCTTAAGAGCGAAAAATATCCAATGTCATGTATGACGCACACATAATATTTCACATGAAGGAAGTTTATGTGTTTACTTCTTAAAGCGTAAGCTAGAACAAATAATCAACACCACGATATAGTAAAGTCTACTCAATCCAATTGAATGGTTATCTCGGAATATGTGGGTGGTAGCTAACTGCTGCACTAAGAATGATGCTAGATTTATGTTAAGATGAGGCACTATATATATATATATATATATATATATATATATATATATATATATCTCATTTCTCTCTTTTTGTCAGAGTGGT
>NW_027339961.1:1248-18193 GCF_000331145.2 Cicer arietinum | reverse complement strand
TGAGAATGGTTATATTTTTATGTGAAGGTGTCTATATATATATATATATATATATATATATATATATATATATATATATATAACTCATTTCTATCTTATTGTCATAGTGGACTTTGTACGCTACAAATCCAACTTATTTTATTTATTTAAAATTTTACTTTTTGATGTAATTGCTCCATCACGTGATCTTATAAACTCTCACTTAATTGAAAATAATATTAAATATTATAAACAATTAGTGACATGTAGCAATGCATCATTGCTATCCAATTAATGAGAAAGTCAATGATACGATTTTAATTTTAATGTGACTACTATTTGTTGTGTAGTCTCTTCATCCAAATGTCTTAATTGAACACAAGGCATAACAAGTGTCATCCTTGTTAGATATAATTTAGATTATTTTATATTTTAAAATTTTAATTATTTTTAATCTCTAGTTTTAGGATGTTACATGCAACAAGTCATGTAAAACAGTACTTTGCAATGTACTTTTGTCTTTTTGCATTGGAACTATACAATCAATTTGATTATTGTTCTACATATCAATCTTGATGCTTGTTTTAACAAATTAAGCCTTCAATTTAAGACATTGATGTGGTCATTAATTATATCTCAGCAGCCCCATGTGCAAATTTGACATTATTATCTTACAATTGAACTTATTAAACTTATATGTTTTGACTTTATCTTTAATAAAGGACAATTAGAAAATTCTTTTGAAAATTCTCCAATCAACAAGAATTTTCTCCAATCATTTGCTCTTTAATAAAATAACCAAAACATTATACTAAATGTCCTTCTATCATTCTTTTTATAAATGACTTAATAAATGACTTAATTTTGAAATGACTTCTTCATCAAAGTTTATTCTTGTCATTTTGTTGAAATGATCGATAGGAATATTTATAAGTCCAATGAACTTGCTCATCATGGAATATTCTTTTGTATATTCAATAATCATTCTCTTGAATGATTGATATAATATATGATATATTCATTTTGAAATTCTTTCATAAAGATATTCTTTGACTTCTTTATTTATCTTCGAATGTGTTTGGATTTATAATATATCCATTGGACATATTTTCGAATGTATCAAATTATCATTTTAATCATTTTCCTTATTCTTTGGTTCAGAACGTTATAAACACTTGTTGCATTTGATTTTTCAGATAATTTTTGACGTGTTTGATTCTCTTGGGTTTATAAACATGTTTCGAAAAGTGTTAACACAATGTAGACACAATAACAATGAAATCTTATGCCACCATTCACCTTTGGAAAAAGATATTTTTATTTGTCTTGCAATTCCTATCAATAAATGATAAGGTAGTTGAATTAAAGCTTTTGAGGTTCAATCAATACTGTTCTAATATCTTCATGAAGCTTATGGTATTATTGTTGTAATCTTCATATATTACTTTGATTTTTTCATCATTGTCGATATTTATACATTTGTTGATGTGAATGACTTCTAACTTATCCACTTATGTGATTCTTGTTCCTTAAATAAAAACTCAAGTGCACTCATTAGTATATTACAATTCATAAAACTTAATATTTATTTCATAAGATTTGTTGTCATTAAAATATATATCAAAAGAATTTGACTTCAACGAGACTTCATCAATTAGTCCCATTTAAAATTGATAATGTAATGCTTGAATTTCTATTTCTCCCCATTATAAGATATGTTGCACATACTACATTTCCTAGAGGTTTATAGTTTCTCTTGAGCATGTGGCTCTTTTTGTTCGAAAACTATTAATTATTTTATTTTACTTGTTTTTATCTAAAATAATAGTTATTAAAAAGATGATTAATAAAACAATAGTTAATGTTACATCAATTTGAAAATTAGAATTATTTTGTTTATAGATAAAATAATATAATTACTATAAAAAAAACCCTTGTACAGTTCCAAATTTAAACTTGAAAAAATATGTGAAAACTAATAATACAAGTATTTTTGCCACTAGCAACAAAAATCATAATTAATAAATAAAGAATAAATACCAAAGGCATTAAATAAAGAATAAATATCAAAGGCATTAAAAAAAAAGAAGGGTAGATAAAGATTAGGTGTGAATGAATTCTGCAAAAATAAGTTTACCACTTTTGATCATCATTATTAGAATAAGTTTACCATAGTATTGTGATACGAAGGGACTATTTCTTAAATAAAACTAGGATTTTAGGTATTGATATTACAAGTGAAATCATGATCTTAGGTTTACTTCCTATTAATTTAAAGTTGTGTGGTTATATACTTTCGTTTTAATTTTTATGTTATCTTTACGTTTTCGTTATCCCAGACCAACTATATTTTTCATTAATCTATATAATATACAATCTTGATTAATTTGGTAGTTGTTAAATTAATCTCTCTAGATAGTTTGAAAATTAAAAAACAATATTAGAATAATAATAATTTATTAGATTCTCGTTATTATATATTAGATTCTCATTATTATATATTAGATTCTCATTGTCAAAAATATATATAACGGGAAAATAATAACTAATTATTAATCAATTATTGATTAATTTTATTCTTGAATGGAATAGAGATTTACCAAAAAATTGAAAGAGTATGTCATTTTGATGATCGCGTTTAATTTATTTTTATATATATTATTAGAAAATGAATCACAATTGGATTTACAATTGAAACTATCCCAGAAGAAGGAGTATCAAGCGGTCATTTACAATTGGTATTGAAGAATATTTAAAAATCGCAAGGTGCTAAGTTATTGTTCAACCAGAATGATGGTATTAGATGTCCATGTACAAAATGTTATTGTACAAATAATAAAAATGAAAATGTAATTAGAGACCATTTGTATAATGATAGATTTATGTCAAGTTAATCAATTTGGACTAATCATGGTGAAACGGCACCTTCATGAAGTGTCAATATTGTTCAAAATAATACAAGCGTTACTTTATCTAGTAGTATCGGTCCATCAGTTGCTTCGTCTAGTATTGGTCTATTGGTGGAGCATCATTAATAGTACTTTGATCAACAACAAAATATGATTTCCAACGCTCGTGGGGTAAATGTTTACTTGTGCTTAACAACAATATGATGTCGATGCAGTTGAACTCTCTAATGAAGAAGCCCAAAGGTTTTATAGCCTTTTGATGAAAACAAATAAACTTTTATTTGATGGATCCCCTAACTCCAAGTTATCCATGTGTGTTAGACTTTTAGACATAAATTCTCAATTTCATATTTTAGACTCGTGCTTCGATTTTATGACCAAGATGATGTTGGATGCAACACCAATTTGAATTGTTACTTTGCCAACAAGCTATTATGATGCTAAAAAGTTAGTGTAAAAGGTGGGATTAGATATGTAGAAAATAGGTTGTTGTTTTATTATAACGAGTTCGGTACAAAAGATGTTGATCTATTTGAATGTAAATTTTGTCAATAACCAAGATACCATGCAAAGAGATACGCGACAAGAAGAGAGAAAATGATTCCAAGGAAAATGTTTTATTTGCCTATCGTATCAATGTTGTAGAGAATATTTGCATCTATGTAAAATGTTGGAAAAATGACATGGCATTATGAAAATAAAAGAAGTTCAAATGATAAAATGCAACATCAATCATATGGTCTAGCATGGAAGCACTTTTATTAAGTAATTCTTGATTTTTCATTAGATCCGTGTAATGTACAATTAGGATTATGCTCTGATGGTTTCACCACATATATTCAAGCTTCATCTACACCTTATTCTTATTGGCTTGTTATTATCCCCATTACAATCTGTCCCAGATATGTGCATGTCTAAACCTTATATGTTCTTAGCCGCTATATGATAATTTTGATTCCTCATTCTGATTCTATAACTAGAAAAGGGTGATGCGACGTATTTTAAATAATGTGGCATATGGTACAATACTGTAGATTGATTAACAATATTGAAATCATAATAAAACCCTATAAAAATTTCACAATCATCTTCATAAATATTTCATTTTTGTATTAATATACATGAAAAATTAATATATCTAGATGGTTTTATATCACGAAATCGTATGCCACATCATGGAAAATATATCGTATCGTTATTTTTTAGTTTAAAAATATGAGGGGATGAATCACAACTGTCGACTTTTAAAATAGATAGACCAATTTTATGAATTAGTAAAAATAAAAAGATCAAAATATAATAAACCTACTTTTTATTTGTTGTATGTTAGTTGAGGTCAAAGGTGGCAACCTTCTCATTGGACTTGCTTTGACTTAAAAAATATTTATTTTCTTGATAATAATATTGATTCACACTTAATATTTTAAATTAATATATTGATTCACACATTTAAAATAGATGGTCAAAACTACAACTAAAAAAATTTAGTAGTTTTAAAATATTAAATACATACAATATTGTAATAATTACTACATGCTATTAGTTGACACATAAATTATTTGATACTAAAAGGATTGTAACAAAAAAAAAGTTAATAATTAAATATTTTAATCTTTGTTTGACCACACAAAGTAACATTAAAAAATATTTGTAATTTCTGAAAGAAAAAAAAACTCATACATCACATTATAAATAACAATAAATAGATCATATGTTTCAATATCAATGTATCAATTACAACAAGTATATACAATGATTTTTGTATCCAAATTTGTGTTATCAGTTTCTTTGTTACTAACTATTATTGTTGCTTTACAATTCAAGGATGGTGAAAGCAATATATTTTACAGAGACAAAGTCACCGTTTATATTACCAACAACCTAACCAATAATGTTGAACTTGGTGTTTACTGTAAAGACAAAGATCATTACTTTGGGTTTGAACCACTACGTTTTGGAGAAACTTACGACTTCACTTTTAGACCTAACACCTTTATAAGAACAACCTTATACTTTTGTGGATTTTCATGGGGTAAACAATTTCACCGCTTTGACATTTATGTAGAAAATCGCGATGGGGATTGCCAACACTGTCTTTGGAAAATAAATGCATCGCGGCCATGTAAGATTAAGAAGGATTATGGTGGTTCTATACAATGCTTTGATTGGAATAATCGTAATGTTGTTAGAGAAAAGAGGCATATTAGTGAAGGAAATAATACTTCGAATGTGTAACCTAATCTTTCCTACTTGAAATTTATGCAAATTTAAGAGTAAAAAAACTATGAAATAATCTATAATATATGTTTTGCTATAGTTCGTCTCCTTTCCATTTTCAAAATTTCCCTCGTTTCTTTTTATGTAAATTAGTCATTTTAATGCTCTTTAATTTTCTTATACAAAATGCAACTTATTTAAAGTTAAATATTTGTCTCTTATTTCATATATATATATATGAGTTCTCCTTTTCTTGTTCTTCCTTAAAAAAAATATATATTTTTCTCCCTGTCATAATATTCCACATTCATTGCTATTATTTGTTTTCGCTGCACTACATTTTCTATGAAATTTGTAAATTATATTTAACCTACGTTTTATTATTTTCTTCGTGAATGTTTATAAAGCATATTATGTCATACCTCAATATTTTTTTTCCTTTATATGGTGTTTCCACAATGCAATTGATTGCATCATTTCATATATTTATAATGTTTAGAGATGTATCTCCATCAGGTTCTTATTTTTCCCTCTCTCCCCCAGTTTATTTTAGATTAATATGCTGAAGTGGCAAAACACTTGATATCTTTTAGTAAATATCTTTAAGTCCATCAATCACCTATTGTTTGGTTAAACGCAATGTCTCAGATTCAATTTCAAGAGTTTGAATTTGTATAAGTTAATTATCATACTATTTATGAGTTTATTTAAGATAAATAATTAATGAGATCTATACTACTATTATTTAGAACCGATTTCATGAAATAATTCTTCTATGCATTCTTCAAGAGTCGATTATCTTCCCATAATGGTCCAACATTAATTGCATTAATTAAAAATCTAAAACAAATATTATCATTTAAATTTAAATAAAAAATAACAACTAACAATCTAAATATGGAACTTAATTAAATTACTATTCTAGAAAAAATTCCAAATTTAAAATTTCAATTTATTACACCTTATAAATAGATTTTTATTTTTATTTAGTTTCCCTCTCCTTATGTAGTTTTTTTTTTTTAAGTTTGTTATTAATTTAGTCGAAATACATATTTTTTTATTTCTAAATAATTCAAACAAAAATAATAACAGTTTTAAACTTTTAAAGCATATATTCTAAAATTTATATTTTTTTAAAAATCATTCAACCTCAAAAAAAAAAATATGTTTATGTCTCGTCATTCATATAGAACTTAACTGAAATAAAATAATTTAAATAAAAATTAACGTTAAAAATTAAAGAAATTTAAATAATCCAAAATATTCTAATATCAAAATTTCAATTTATTACACCTCCATAAAAAAATTATTATATTTTAATTTTTAATTCATTATGTTACTAAAATAAAATTTAGAAAATAATTCAAATAAAAATATTAACAATTTTTTAAAATAATTTCTAAAATCAAAGGATAATCAACTTCAATTCCAAATTAGTGACTTAAGTTCCTCTGAAAATATAAAGTGAGTCCATTGCAAACGATTAAACATTTAGAAAACGCCATCATACAAATCCAAAATATCTAGTGCAGATTCACCAACATAGCGTGTGGGTCAAATTTTTCTCTTAGCACACATATCATGCATATTCTTTTGTCGTTGATTTCTAAACTCAATATCATAAGGATTATGATTTTGGTTACCTATTTTGCTTCTTGGCCCAATGGAGGGTTATGCTTGAGAGAGTGATGCCTTGTTTGTTTTTGACCTTGAGTGGTGTGGGTTGTAGGGTGTGTTGATGGTGAAAATAAAGCTTGGAGGAAAAATATGGGGGAATTATTTTATATAATAACAATGGAGGTTTGTGTCGTTAGGTTGAAGAAGAGGTGAGAAAGAAGAGGGTTTGGATTGTAAAAGTGGAGAATTGATGGTGAAGTTAAGGGTCAAGGAAAAGTATAGGGGAAATTTAATTTATTTATATATAACAATGGAATTTTGGTTAATAGATTGAAGAAATGGTGACAAAGGATAAGGTTTGGGTGGATTAAGGGTTTTGGGAAGGGTTGTTTGGGGTTAAATATATTAATTTTTTTATAGATGTACATGAATTACGATTGTAGTGGCCATTATTGTCTAGCCTTAATTCATGTTGTGTAAGTGTTTTGAACTTTTTTTTTTTTTGAAAAAACGAATTATAGTTGTAATGGCCATTACGACTATGCCATAGTTCCTGTTGTCTCGTCCTATTTTTTTTTTGCATTTTACTCGTTTTAGTTTAGCTTAGAAAACAAAAAGAAAATTTTAAAAAATTAAAATTTCTGGGTTGCCCCCCACTCAGAGCTTGTTTATGGTCCTTAGTTTGACATTTATTTTGTAAATCGTAAGTTGGAGATCAAAGGATAATATTTTTCCCTTTCTTTATTGGATTTCCAATTATATAATGCTTCAACCTTTGAGCATTCACATTGAAAATTCCAGTGGCCACACTCTAGATTTCTACTGCTCCAAATGGGAACACCTAACGAATTTGAAAGAAGAGGGTTTGGATTGTAAAAGTTGAGAATTGATGGTGAAGTTAAGGGTCAATGAAAAGTATGGGGGAATTTTTATTTATTTATATATAACAATGAAATTTTGTGTAATAGATTGAAGAAGAGGTGACAAAGGATAAAGCTTGGCTGAATTAAGGGTTTTGGGAAGGGTTGTTTGGTGTTAAATATATTAATTTTTTTTTTTTTTATAGATGTACATGAATTATGGTTGTAATGGCCATTACAAGCTAGCCTTAATTCATGTTGTGGAAGTGTTTTGATTCATGTCGTGATGGCCATTACGACCATGTCGTAATTCCTGTTGTCTCATCCTATTTTTTGCATTTTACTCGTTTTAGTTTAGCTTACAAAACAAAAAGAAAATTTTAAAAAATTAAAATTGTGGGTTGCCCCCCACTCAGAACTTGTTTATGGTCCTTAATTTGACCTTCATTTTGTAATTCGTAAGTTGAAGATCAAAGGATAATATTTTTCCCTTTCTTTATTGGATTTCCAATTACATAATGCTTCAACCTTTGAGCATTCACATTCAAAATTCTAGTGGTCTCACTCTAGATTTCTACAGCTCCAAATGGGAACACTTTAAAATTTTAAATGGCTCGGACAACCTCGAACGAAGTTTACATGGAAATAACTTCAATCGTCAATTAAAAAGTAACAAGTCACCTTCTTTGAATTCCCTTCTAGTTATGTGCTTATCATGCCACTTCTTGGTTCTTTCCTTGTATAGTTTAGCATACTCATAAGTGTCATACCCCAACTCATCAAACTCACTGAGTTGGACCTTCCATTTTCACCAATAGCCTTCAAATCTAAGTTAAGGGTTTTTATTTCTCAATATGTTTTATGTTCGAGCTCAATTGGGAGGTGACAAGATTTTCCATAGATCAACTTGTAAAGAGTGATACTAATTGGAGTCTTGTATGTTGTACGGTAAGCACAAATCACATCATCTAGCTTCATGAACCTATCCTTCCTTGACGTAGAGACAATTTTCTAGAGAATGCTCTTGATCTCTCTATTGTAAACCTCTATTTATCATCTAGTTTGAGGTTGATATGTTGTGGTAATTGTGTGCTTCACTCTATACTATTTTAGCAGGCCTTAGAAATATTTCTCTATGAAATAAGAGCCACCATCACAAATCACCACCCTTGGCACACCAAACCTCAAAAATATTACCTTTTTAAAGAGCTTAATCACTACCTTAGCATCATTTGTAGGGGTAGCCACAACTTCAATCCACTGGGACACGTAATCCACCGCTAACATGATGTATTGATTTTCATGAGTCGAGGGGAATGGTCCCATGAATCAACTCACCAAACATCGAAGATTTCAACAAGAAGGATATTATTTAAAGGTATTTCATTTCTTTTTTTATATGTTTCTAGTGAACTAGCATTGATCACATTGAAGCAAAAAGTGAAGCATGTCTTTGAAGAGTGACGGCCAGTAGAAGCCTGCTTGAAGTATCTTTGATGCAGTTTTTGAGGAACTAGCATGTTCGTCATAAATGGAGGAATAACTGTTAAATATGATGCTTTCCATTTCATCTTCCCGGACACATTTTCTAAAAACTCCATCACCCCCTCATTTAAAAATCAGAGATTCATCCCAATAGTAGTGTTTCAGATTCGAGAAAAGTTTCTTCTTTTGGTGATAGTTCAAATCTGAAGGTAGTACTCCAGCTGCTAAGTAGTTCACAAAATCAGCATATCATGGTGCTTCTATTTGTGCATGAGAAAACAATTGATCATTAGGAAAGGAATCATCCAAGGGCAACTCATTTTCCTTTTTTTTTTTCATGTAGCCTTAAAAGATTATTGGCCACCATATTTTCAATTCCCCTATTGACTCAAATTTCAAGATCAAACTCTTAGAGAAGTAGTATCCATTGGATCAACCTCAGCGTAGCATCTTTCTTGCTCAAGATATATTTAATTGTTGCATGGTCTGTGTAAACAATTATCTTTGATCCTACCAAGTAGGAACAAAATTTTTCGACGACAAACACCACTACCAATAGCTCTTTCCCGATTGTGGCATAGTTAATTTGAGCCTCATCCAAAGTCTTGATGGCATAATAGATAGCATTAACTTTCTTGTCTTTTCTCTGCCCTAACACTACACCTAAAGAAAAATCACTAGAATCACACATGATTTCAAATGGAAGACTCCAATCAGGTGACTGCATAATCGGGGAGGATATCAATGCTTTTTTTTTTACCTGCAAAATGACTCAAGACAAAATTCAAAAAATACCAAAGTTGCATCTTTTAGGAGCAGACTAGTTAGAGGCATAGAAATTTAGAAAAATATTTAATGAATCAGCGGTAAAATTCTACATGTCCCAAGATTTGCATGCCCCAAGAAACTTCTCACTTCTTTTACAAAGGCAGGAGGTGATATTTTCTCTATTACCTCAAATTTTTCCTTGTTTACCGCATTACCACACTCAAATACTAAATGTCCCAGAGCAATCCCTTCTGTAACCATAAAGTGGCAATTTCCCAATTTAACACAAGATTAACTAGTTCACGCCTTTCAAGTACCTGTTCTAGATTGGCTAAATAGATATTGAAACTAGATCCATACACACAAAAATTATCCATGAATACGTCCATTATATCCTCAATAAAATAAAATAAAAATTGACATCATGCAACGTCGAAAGGTAGGAGGGCGATTGCATAAGCCAAAAGACATTATCCTATAAGCATAAGTGTCATAAAGACAAGTAAATGTGGTTTTCCCTTGGTCTTTAGGATGAATGGAAATTGGAATTAACTAGAATTACCATCCAAATAGAAAAAATATGAATGTTATGCCCACCTTTATAACATTTGGTATGTCAAGTAGTGCAATGATAATTGATCTTGATGATGATCAAACAACATGTCTAGTAGCACAACCAGCTCAAGAACTAGTGAGATGATCTAGTAGGCCCTAAGTAGTATACGATTCAACAATCAATGCAGATGGAAAGTGTATACACTTTGCATTATTAGCTGAATAAAAAACGCTCAATCATGATAAGGCCCTAAGTGATCAAAATTGGAGACCAACAATGGAATAGGATCTTAATGCATTGAAAGAAACAAAACATGGGTGCAGGTGACATTACCTATGCACAAAAGATCAATTGATGTGAAATTGATCTATAAAATCAAAATAAAGCCTAATGGTGAGATTGGCAAATACATAGCCAAATGTTTACCAAATTTGTTCCTGGAAAGACCTAGATTGAACTATGATAAAGTGTATGCACCAGTGGTCCATGCATAAACTAGATGTAAAGTCAACATTCCTCAATGGACCATTAGATGTATATGCCTGTTTAAGACAACCACTTAGATATGAAATAAATGGAAACTAAGACAATGTATACATGCTAAGAAAAGCCTTGTATGGCATGAAGTAAGCTTCTAGGGTCTGGAACAAAAGAATTGACATCTTTCTCTTGGAACAACAGTTTGAAAAATGTACGAATGAGCATGGAGTCTATGTTAAAAGGTCAACAACCCTACCTATACTATTGTTATGTCTTTATGTTGATGACCTATTAGTAACTAGATGTGATGAAGCTAATATAGTCCAATTTCAAATTAGAATGAAAGAATAGTTTGAAATGTTAGACTTTGGCATGGTTCTCTAATAAGCAAAGCATCTTAGCTCTATCTTCATGTGAGACTGAACATGTGGCTGCATCAATGGGAGTTTTCCAAGCTCAATGGCTAGATGAATTGATGACTGAAATGGGATCGAAAAATGAAGGGTCAATGAGAATGTTGATTGATAATAAATCTGCAATAGACTTATCCAAACATCCAATTGCACATGCAAGAAGCAAGCATATTGAAAGACGTTTTCGTTTCTAAAGAGACCAAGTGATCAAAGGCAAACTAATGTTCGAGCATTGCAGGACAGATGAGCAAAAGGCAGATATCCTTACAAAGTCCATAAAGAGATTGAAGTTTCAAGAAATGAGAAGCAAGTCTTGAGTAATACATTTAACAATTATGAATTAGGAAGAATGTTGAAATTGTAATTCAAAATGGTGGTTAGAAGTGTTAGAAGTTAGTTAAAAGTTGTTAGGTTCTGTTATTATTTTGTTATAGCAACTTCTTCATAATTTATTGATATAAAAACAAAAAGTAAGAGCAATTACTTGGTATGCAAGCAATAACAGAATTCTTGATTCTCTTCATTTCCTTCTTCTTTCATTCTTAATTCTCTCAACTTAAATCAACTAAATAGAAGTAAAACAAGTGCTCTAACAATGTTAACCTTTTATCTCAAATGTAAAATGAGGAAACTCATTATTTTTCTACATTTTTATTTTTGCAAAGTATTCTTTGTTTTGGGTTTTCAATCTAAAACATGTGGAGGAATCAGTTATCTATGAAAAATTCTAGCTAAAGACTTATGTCAATAATAAGGTTTTAGTTCCTCTAAAGTGAGAATTTGGTGAAGTGGATGAGTCAATGATTGATGATATAAACATATATGATTGGTCATGCATTTGTACAAAATAACAACTATTCATTTAATGACCAATAGTTGACATT
The DNA here is from genome assembly GCF_000331145.2 of Cicer arietinum. Lineage (NCBI taxonomy): Eukaryota > Viridiplantae > Streptophyta > Magnoliopsida > Fabales > Fabaceae > Cicer > Cicer arietinum. The sequence continues at coordinate 6,025 of NW_027339961.1, read as the reverse complement.
ACTCGTTTTATCCTTTGACTTTAGAGAGGTGAGAGAGGTAGTGAATGTTTGTTTATTAAATTATAAGAGTGTTTCATATTTATTTGATAACTAAAGGGAATGTGTGTGCTATTTAGCTAAATTTGAGGGGAAGTGCATGTAATTTCCTCTTAGTATATTTTATGTTTAACTGCAGTCTTAGTCGTTCTATTTTTACCAATTCACGAAATCATCAGTTCCTCTATTTTAAAATATGACAATTTTGGTTCCTTATTATGATTTTATAACTAAAAAAGGTGATGCGATGTGTTTTAAATAGTGTGACATATGATATAATAATGTATAACAATCTTGAAACCGCAATAAAACCCTATAAAAATTTCACAATCATCTTCATAAATGTTTCATTTTTATAATTTAATTAATGACATAAAAAATTAATGCATCTAGGTGATTTTATATCATGAAATCGTATACTACATCATTTAAAATATATCATATCGTTATTTTTTAGTTTAAAACTATTAGAGGAATATCAAAACTGTCAACTTTTAAAATATAGGAACCAATTCCATAAATTAGTAAAAATAAAGGGACAAAATTATAATAAACTTACATTTTATATGTAGTATGTTAGTTGAGGTCAAAGGTGGCAACCTTCTCATTGGACTTGCTTTGATTGGAGATATATTTACGACACACTTTGACTATTATGCCACATATGGACGAAATCCTGATTCACACTTAAAATTGTAAAATATATATATATATATATATATATATATATATATATATATTCTATTTTTAATTTTATTCTACTTTTAGATTATAGAAAATACGAAAAATAATAAAATTATAAAAATAAAATAAAAATGACTTGAAGGAAAATCAAATTATAGTTACCTTACTATATTTTCTATGAAATTTGTAAATTATATTTAGCCAACTTTTTATTATTTACTTCGTCAATGTTTATAAAGCATATGCCATACCTCAATATATTTTGTTTTTATATATTGTTTCCACAATGCAATTGATTGCATCATTTTATATATTTATAATGTTTAGAGATCTATCTGTATCAGCTTCTCATTTTTCCCTCGATTCCCTAATTTATTTTAGATTAATATGCTGAAGTGGCAAAAAAAAAAAAAAACTTGATATTTTTTATTAAGATTTAATAAATATCTTTAATTAAGTACATGAATCATCATATTGTTTGATTCAATACAATGTCTCAGACTTAATTCGAAGAAGTTGAAATTGTATAAGTTAATTATCGTAGTATTTAACAGTTTATTTAAGATATAGAATTCATGAAATCTATACTAATACTATTTGGAACCGATTTCATGTAATAATTCTTCTATGCATTCTTCTACGGTCAATTATCTTCCCATAATGGTTCAACATTAATTGCGCATTCATTAAGAATCTAACAAAAATAATATTATTTAAATTTAAATTAAAAAAAAAACAACAAAAACAATCTAAATATGGAACTTAATTAAATCAGAATTCTAGAAAAAAATTAAAAATTTCAATTTATTACACCTCGATAAATAGATTTTATTGTTATTTGGTTTCTCTCTCTTTATATTATTTTTTTAAAAAGTTCTTTATTTATTTAGTCGATATAAATGTTTTTTATATCTGAATAATTCAAATAAAAATAATACAAGTTTAAACTTTTGAAGAATATATTCTAAATGTTTTTTTTTATTTTTAAAATCATTCAACCTAGATATAAAAAAAAATATATTTATGTGTCACTCATATAGAATTAACTGAAATACAATAATTTAAATAAAAATTAAAGATATTTAAATAACCCAAAAGATTCTAATTTCAAATTTTTAACTTATTCCACCTCCATAAAAAAACGTCTTAATTATATTATAATTTTTTAACTCATTATTTTTTTTAAATAAAATTTAGAAATAATTCAAATAAAAATATTAACAATTTTTAAAAATATATTCTAAACTTGAAAATTTTCCGAAGTCTTGGAATAAATCTAGAAAACAGATATTTTCAATTCTCTAAACATATTAAAATGAAAATTAAACGCAGTTATAGGTATTAAATAAAATAATAGGTATAATTTGGTAAATAAAATATTAAATTCTCTAAGGATATAAAAATGAAAATTAGACGTTAAAAATCAGCATAATTCATTTATTAAAACCCAAACCACAAATATCTGAATAAAAATCTAGATATTTTAGATGTTTATAAAAATCATCATTTCCACATCACCTCTCATCACTTCTCAAACTACTTTTTCAGAAAGATATCTCATCTCGCTGCAATTTAATTCGGCAGATGAATTTTTCGGAAAAACGTTGCATCTCAGAAAAATTTTCCTTTCGACAAAAGATTCACCGTAAATAAATAAAATTATTCCTCGACGAATAATTTTAATCGGGACTCCAAGAATATGTATTTGGCATTTAATACACAAAATACCAATAAAAATTGGCTAAAAAGCCTCATAATTCAACATAAAAGCACACCAAAATACAATAATTATAAATTAAAACTAAGGGTCTTACATTTGTCATTTTCTTTCGGTTATTAGCCACATTACAAGTCAAAGACTTGACTTTAATTAAATCACCTAGATCTTCTTGGTAAAGTTATAAGTTTGAGGTTGCTTATTGGATAGAAACCTTTTAAGTTTGAGGTAGTGGTTCTCTAAAAAAAAAAAAGTAAATAAATAATCAATTTGTGTACTTTGATAAATAACATCTTCTTGGTTCTTTTGTCAATGTTTGAAAATCTCCACAATAAAAATGTGAAGGAAAAAAAAAGTGGTAGAATAATTTGAATATGTATAACTAACTCCTAGTAGTAAAGTCTACTATCCAAAAATGTTGTACATTTACCTAAGTCCCATTACAACTTGAAAAATTCTCAAAAAGTGTATTTGTTTGTTGCATTGTGAGTGCTAACTAGAATTTTTTTCAAGCCTATGGTAGAGTGATGCATGTTCTAGATTTTGATTAATAAATTCATAACCATTGCTAAACACTTGAGAGAACCTTTGGTGAGATGTTGTGAAGAGAGAGTTGAACTTGATGAATGAATGCTAAAGTGTAAAAATTGTGTTTTTTTTTTTTTTTAAGCAACTATTGAGTATGATGAATATTTTGTAGTAGCTGGAACTTTGATAATTGAGTTTGATTTTATTTGAGAAATTGAGTTTAATTTTTTGCTTTTAATTGTACCAAATCTGAAATTAATTATTGCTTTGGGACAATACAACAAATGAAGTTTCGTGTAAAAATTGTGTTTTTTTTTTTTTAAGCAACTATTGAGTATGATGAATATTTTGTAGTAGCTGGAACTTTGAGAATTGAGTTTGATTTTATTTGAGAAATTGAGTTTAATTTTTTGCTTTTAATTGTACCAAATCTGAAATTAATTATTGCTTTGGGACAATACAACAAATGAAGTTTGGGGTTGTGATGATTCTTCATCATATGCATATTTGTTATTGTTTTTAGTCTTATTTATCTTTAGTCATTAGTTAATTTAATAAGTTATTTGATATATTTTTTTATTTTAATTATTGGATTTGATGAAATATTTATGTTCTTATTTTCTTGATTAAGTAGAAATTTTTCTGTTGTTTCTTTGTTTTAGAGAAGTGCTGAATTTTGGTGAGAAATCAACATGACCTATGTGGAGTACTTCAGTCATATCTAAAGTTGTAGATGTCCAAATGGAGTCAAACAAAGTAAAAATGAAAGCTAAGATCCATATCTACAACTTTCATGAAGACACGAGAATGCAGTATACGCCAGGAAGAAGAGGCTTTGCGCCTGAAGCGCAAAACCTACGCATGAGATTCATTTATGCACCACTAACTCTATCAAATTGCACTTGAAGTGCAAATCCCACACTTGGAGTGCGTGGCACGCGGCTGAATGTATAAAAATGCGATTTTCTCACTTTCTAGGAATCTTTTTGACTATTTGGAAGTTAGGAGACTTGTACCTTAGTAGAGAAACTCAACGACTAATGTTTCTAACACCATTGAAGGAATTTTATCAAGAATCATGAATCTTTTTTGTAATTCTTCCCTAATCTCTATCTTTTCTATCTTTGTCACGAGTAACTAAACTGTATTTGTTAGGGATGTCGCAGCATAAAATTTGGAGTGTTTCTCGAATTCAATGGAGTCGCCACCAAAATTTATTTTAAAATAGAGAAAATATTGGGAAACCCTTAAAAATAGAAAACAAATAAAAAAATGGTCTCCGAAAAAAAAATTTGAGTTCGGGAATCGATTATGCGTAGGGAAGATATTAGCACCCTACGACATCCGTTAAAACAACGGTTACCTATAATTAATTGTGCAAAATTAATTTTAACTTAAATATAATTATTTATCCTTATTATTAAATATGAATAACGACTATTATTATTTTTTAAATATTATTTAGGAATAAATGTGCTTAAGGAATAAAAAACGAAAATATAATAAAATTTATTAATGCACTTGACAAGAATGTGATCATGCTCCTATGTATCTCCCGGTGCGATCGAGAAGTCAAAGCTATGTAGTTCTTAGTTAGAAAATGTTGATGTGTTGATTTTGTTTAACGAAAATGGGTTTTGTTAGAAAAAATGTTTTGACACAAAATAGAAAAATAAAAGAGTTTGATTTCAATAAATACTTTAAAATACGAGTTTTAAGACAGTCAAGTTGTACAACTCGTGTCCCAAAACTCAAGGGATAAAGAAGATGTCACATCTAATTTAATCCTCTAAAAAATATTTTATTATTCTC